>NC_037688.1:682436-738360 GCF_003255815.1 Theropithecus gelada
CTGTTTGCCTGGGTGTCAGCGGCAGAGGCTGCAGAAGATAGAATATTGCTGAACAGCGAGTGTACCTGTCTGATTCTTGCTTTGGAAGCTTCCTCTCAGGGGTGTAGTCCACCCTGTGAGGTGTGGGGTGTCAGACTGCCCCTAGTGGGGGATGTCTTCCAGTTAGGCTACTCAGGGGTCAGGGACCCACTTGAACAGGCAGTCTGTCCCTTCTCAGATCTCAACCTCCGTGTTGGGAGATCCACTGCTCTCTTCAAAGCTGTCAGACAGAGTCGTTTGCGTCTGCAGAGGTTTCTGCTGCTTTTGTTGTTATCTGTGCCCTGTCCCCAGAGGTGGAGTCTACAGAGACAGGCAGGTTTCCTTGAGCTGCTGTGAGGTCCACCCAGTTCGAGCTTCCCAGCGGCTTTGTTTACCTACTTAAGCCTCAGCAATGGCGGGCGCCCCTCCCCCAGCCTGGCTGCTGCCTTGCCGCGAGATCGCAGACTGCTGTGGTAGCAATGAGGGAGGCTCCATGGGCATGGGACCCTCCCGGCCAGGTGTGGTGTATTATCTCCAGGTGTGCCTGTTTGCTTAAAGCGCAGTATTGGGGTGGGAGTTACCCGATTTTCCAGGTGTTGTGTGTCTCAGTTCCCCTGGCTAGGTAAAGGGATTCCCTTTCCCCTTGCGCTTCCCAGGTGAGGGGATGCCTCGCCCTGCTTCAGCTCTCGCTGGTCCGGCTGCAGCAGAGGACCAGCACCGATTGTCCGGCACTCCCTAGTGAGATGTACCCAGTACCTCAGTTGAAAATGCAGAAATCACCGGTCTTCTGTGTCGCTCGCGCTGGGAGTTGGAGACTGGAGCTGTTCCTATTCGGCCATCTTGCTCCGCCTCACTTTAAAACATTGGTATCAGAAATGACATCAGCGGTTCCAGCAAGAATATCCACTCCAGACAACAGGGTGAGATGGGCCTGAGATGTCTCAAAAACTTGTTTTTTCAGCTTAGCAATATCTAATAATAAATTATCTTCTCCTTTTAGGTGATGTCTAATCATCTCTCATTTGTATTTAGGGCATTATAACAGCTAGAAGTAATACAAAAATCAGAAGTATTCCAATCACATTGCATTTGAATTCTATGTTCCAAGCTCATAATCTGATCTCCCATCAAAATTACTGTTTGACAAAAGTCATTAATTTGACTTGCCAACTTTTAAAAATCTATTTGGCTTTGGGAATTCCAAAGCTTAGAAGAATTTTTCTGCCAGCAATCTGCAAAGCCTGTAGTTTGAATAGAAGGATGTAAAGCAATACCAGCAGCAGCAGCAGCAGCAGCAGCAGCAGCAGCAGTAGCTGTGACAGCTATAAGGCCAAAGATTACTGCTATTAAAGTAAATATGAATCTCTTTGATCTATTAAGTTTTGCTTTTAAGTACTTCAGTGATAATTTGTGTAGAGGGAGAGGCCTCCCAAAGTCTCTTGAGGGAAACATGTATCTGAATTCCTTATTGGACCCTAACCAGCAAAATGCTATTATCTGTATAAAAGGTAGAATTAGTGCAGGTAAAAAGATGACAGTTGAGGCATGATATGGTTTGAGAGTCAGGTAGGATATTAATTTTTCTCACTTCCATCATTAAAGGAGTTTTAACACAACTCTGCAATGGGACCATCCAATTAGAGTTCATGGCTACAACAAATCAAAGCTTTTACTATGTGTCTCTGTTTTATATTCTCCTTTCCAAATCAGAATTGGGGTTTCAGCCATCATTAATTTCCACAATTCCAGATGTTCTGGACTTATAATTGAATCAATCACTTTTGGACATGGGAGGTGCCATATCATTTTCCTCCCACTTAATAGGGTAATTTGTTTCTATTCTTCTATAGAATTTTGGTGCTTTATCTGTGGAGTCGTTAGCAAAAGGAGTCTCTCTACAATCTTTGTGCTGTCCAGTACAATTTACTACAAAGTGTCCCCTAGGGGTCCAATCAATGATGATTCCATAGGAATTATTTTGCAGTACAGCAATGCTGTTTGCAATAAAATCTTTCCAGGTTAGCACCTCTAACTTTCCAGAACATTTAGTCCCCTGCCTAGGTCAGGGCTTCTCATTAGGTTTAAATTTATTAATCTGGTGATGTGTCATAACATAGCCATGCTCAAGGCATTTAATAGTGTCCAAAGATTGAAATATTCTTCCACTGATAGCATGAATAGAGGCTTTTGATCCATCAAATGCAGGGACAGAAATCTTCTAAATTTGTTTGTCATAATTTAAACATTCTGCTGCCAGACCCAGGCAGATGGCAGGAAAATGATAACCAATGGAAACTTTCATTAACATTCCTTCCTTATCTGGATATGTAGGACCTTGATTATTTGTTGGTTCAGGCATCCAGACACCATCATTAACATAAACCTCCTCTGGGGGGTCTAACCACGTAACAGCCATAATCAGTGATGGGAAAGGAATGTAGGTCCAATAAGTGTAATTCTGATCTGCCTCAATTATGGGAAGACTCACTGCTAGGGAGATTACCACCATCATAGCTACCATTAAATTACTGGTGGTCAATGGCTTGTTCTGAGACCTCAGGTTCTCTTCTACAATGTGAGCTAGTCTCTTCATCTGCCCCCAGGTTGGCAGAGTTGCTTGAAGAGTTTTACTGGTTTCCATCTGCTCAACAGAGATGTTCATCTGAGCCATCTGATGAACTGGGGGTGCAGGGATATTCCCAAATCTTTTCCTCTTCCTTGGATTCTGGCCTGTGGCACAGATTAAGATGTCTTGTGGGTACCCAGAGGGGAAGCTGGTTCTCTCCTGATGAGATACAAGCAAACCCTTGATCACAACAAGACCAACTGGGACCTTTCATTTGGACCAGTTTATTGGCCATTGATAAAGAACTATGATCGACACAACTGCTCCAGTGTTGAACAGACCCTCAAATTGTTTTCCTTGAATAGTGATCATACAAATAGGTCTATTGTCATAGATTTGATTTACCCAACAGGCAGCCTTGCCTGCTATAGTTGTGCTTCCAAATCCCCCTGTTTTGTTTTTTCTGAGCTTTCTCCTACCTTAACATACAGTAAAAGCAACATTTGAGATATTCTAGCACCTGGATTAGCACTCCAGGGAACAATGGAGGAGATAACAATTTGAATTTCTCCCTGGCAATCAGAGTCCACTACTCCAGTATGTACTTGAATTCCCTTTAAGTTTAAGCTGGACTTTCCCAGTGTAAGTCCTACCATGCCATTTGGCAATGGGCCAAAAACCCCAGTTAGGATCTTCCTAGGAGGCTCCCTAGGAAGGAGGGATAGGGCTTTGTTACAGCATAAATCTACTGCCCGACTTTTAGCTGTGGAGGGGGACAATTGCTGTACATTTGTGCAGGGATAGACTGGGCCAGGAACATTCCATCGGGGATATCCTGTCCTGAATTGGGAATGCCCCATTTTGAATCAGGGCCTGGGGCTGTCCCCTCTGTCCATTTCCCGGCAAGGGTTGTCTGCTGTTATCAAACTTCGAATGACATTGATTAGCCCAGTGTCTTCCTTTTTTACATTTGGAACAAGTATTTGGTTCCCTGTCTTTTCCTCTTGATTTTTGTCTTTTTTTGGCTCCTTGTACACTCTCTTTTTGTATGTCCCATCTCTCCACAATTATAGCAAGATACAGAGAACACTCGTGTGTTTTTTGTTACCCTTAGTCTAGCCATTGCCTGAGCAAGGAGGCTGGCCTTCTATAAGTGCCCCACAACGCCATTGCAGGCTTTAATGTATTCACTTAAAGATTTTTCCTCATTTAGATCTGCCTTTCCCTTAATAGATCCAACTGCTGCCTGACATTATCTATTAGCATTTTCATAAGCAAGCGGCTGAATGGCCACTTTCCTGGCATGAGAATCTGAAATAGCCTTTTGAGCCGCATCTTGCAAATGGTCAAAAAATCTGGATAGGGCTGCCTTGGACCCTGTTGAAGTGAGTTAAAAGAAGGATAAGTAGTACAAGGGTAGTGAATTTTTTCTCAGGCTCTTATGCATATTGTTCTGAGCTGATCAACAGCCTCATCATCCATTACCATCTGTTGATTTAGAGTACCCCATGCCTGTTGGATTCCAAGCAATTGATCAGATGTGATATTAATGGGAGTTAGGGCTTGAGCAGTTCTGTGTGCCTGATTTGTTGCTTCATCCATCCACGAGGTTTTAAACTGGAGAAATGAAGAAGAAGACAGGGTGGATCAGGTAATGACTCCCAATCCATCAGTATTAAGCACTGGTTATAAGCCACAGATTGTAACAAGGAATGAACATAAGGAGAACTTTGCCCATATTGTCTAATTGCTTGTTTTAAGTCTTTTAATATATTTAAAGAAAATGGCTCCCAGTATGCTTGAGCACGGTCTCTGTGCTCGTCAGTTGGCAAAATAATTACCAGAAACTGTCAAGCATCCAAATCCCCCATTTCTTTTGCCTGGCAAATGGATGCCTGGATTGTTCCTACACCACAATTTGTATTTGGGTCGGCTCACAGCATTCCTCTCCCACAATTAACAGGTGGACAAGCCTGGATCATTCTCTCACTGTAATTGGCTGTTGGGTGAGACTGAGGCTTCCCTTTGCCATAGTTAATGGTGGGGCATGGAACAATGGCAGCAGGAAGATGCCTCACTGGCTCCCATTCCAAAAATTCATAAGGTTGAGGTGGGGGTGGCTGTTCTGGACCTCCCCGTAAAGTCAGTTGGGTGGCACTGTTTCTGCAGTAGGTGACATTGTTTCTTTCAAAAGTTTTTGGAGTTTAACATATATAGCTTCCCATTTCTCCCCCTTTTTAAAACCAGACTGTGATGGTTCACTTTGCTGATGATCAGACAGTTGATTACTAAACTTTCCTACATCATCCTGAAACTACTCCTCCTCCTCCCCAGTGTGGACGGGCTCCAGTGCTGTTTTAAATGCCTTTCACACAGACCAAGTGGAGAAGTGAATATTGAGGCCCTCTTGTTGCACTCATTTTAAGACTGATCTGACGTTGTCCTAACCTTTTACATCCATGGCATTTCTTCACCAGATTATTTGTAGAGATTATGGAGAGAACCACGTTTTGTGCCAGATATTGGAGAAAACAGCCCCACACCACCCAGGGAATATCCCGAGTCTGGCAGAGACAAATGAGTTAGAAAGAGACAGAATAAGCATTTACAAAACTTGTCCAGGGAACTGGAACATCAAAGTCTTGCTCACGACCCAGAACTCTCAGGTTCCATTGAATGTATTGGTGTTGAGCTATTTGTTGTTAGGGGAGATGGGAGTGGGAGGAAGGGATGAGGAAAAGGATTAATCAGTGAAGGAGAACTCACGAGTCATTCAATAAGATGTATAGCAGTGGTGGTTTCTGTGAATTTCCTTGAACAAAGGCATGTGTCTATACTACTTAAGATCTTTAACTTATGAGGAACGAAACAGGTGGGAGTGGGTTTCAGGCAGAGCCAAGATGTTTGATTATACTCCAATGCTTCAGGGGAATGTTATCTCCCTGAGCAACCTGTGGAATGCTGCTGAGTTGTTACGGTCTTGGGACATAAAGACATGATGGCAATAAGGAGACTTTTCCCCTCAGCAACCACCAATGGTTTCTCATGAGTGTCTCAAACAGGGGAGACCACTTCAACTGGCACACCAGAAAGTCTCTGAACCATAGAAACACTGTTTCTGTAGAATCTGTGAAGGGACATTTGGGAGCTCATTGAGGTGGTGAAAAAGTGAATATCCCCAGACAAAAACTAGAAATAAGCTGTTTGTAAAACTGATTTCTGATGTGTAAATTCAACTCTCAAAGTTAAAACTTTCTTTTTATTCATCAGTTTGGAAACACTGTTTTTTGTAGAATCTGTGAAGGGATATTAGGTAGCACATTGAGGCCTATGGTGAAAATGTGAATATTCCAACATAAAAACTAAAGGGAAGCTTTAAAACTAAAGTCTGTGAAACTGCTTTTTGATTTGTGGATTCATCTGACAGAGTTGAAATGAACCTTTCTCTTTATTCAGCAGTTTGGAAACGCTGTTTTTGTAGAGTCTGCAAAAAGATATTTGGGAGCTCATTGAGGCCGATAGTGAAAAAGCGAATATCCCCAGATAAAAATGAGATCAAAGTTATTTGTGAAGTAGCTTTTTGATGTGTGGATTCATCTCACAGAGGTAACATTTTCTTTTGATTCAGGATATTGCAAACAGTCCTTTTGTTTGATCTGCGAAGGGACATTTGGTAGTGCATTGAGGTTATGGTGACAAATCTAATATCCACAGATAAAAACTAGAAAGAAGGTCTCTGTGAAAATGCTTTGTGGTGTGTGGTTTTGACTCAGAGTTAAAAATTTCTTTTGACACAGTAGTTTGGAAACACTGTTTTTCTAGAATCTTTGAAGGGCTATTTGGGAGTGCACTGAGGCCTGTGGTGAAAAAGCGAATGTCCCCAGATAAAAACTAGAAAAAAGCTCTCAGTGAAACTGCTTTCTGATGTGTGGATTCATCTCACAGAGTTACAACTTTCTTTTGATTCATCAGGTTACAAAAAATGATTTTGTAGAATCTGTGAAGAAGCATTTGGGGGAACATTTTAGGCTTATGGTGAGAAAGCAAATTTCCCCAGATAAATACTAGAAAGAAGCTGTCTGTAAAATTATGTTGTAGTGTTTAGATTCATTGCAGAGAGTTAAATATTTCTTTTGACTCAGCTGTTTGTAAATACTGTTTTTGTGGAATCTACGAAGGGCCGTTTAGGAACACATTGAGGCCTATGGTGAAAAAGCAAATATCCTCAGATAAAAACTAGAAAGAAATTATCTGTGAAAGTGATTTGGGATGTGTGGATTCAGCTCACAGACTTAAGCCTTCCATTTGACTTAGTCTTGAAACACTGTTTTTGTATAATCAGTGAACTGATATTTTGGAGCTTATTGATGCCTATGGTGAAAAGAAAATATCCCCATATAAAAACTAGAAAGTAGTTATTTGTTCAACTGCTTTGTGATCCCTGGATTCTTTTCACTGAGTAAAAACTTTATTTTGAATCAGCAGGTTGCAAGTAGTCCTTTTGTAGAATATGCAAAGGGACATTTGGGATCGCATTGATGCCTATGGTGACAATTGGAATATCCCAGATAAAAACTAGAAAGAAGCTATCCGTGAAACTGCTTTGTGATGTGTGGATTCATCTCACAGTGTTAAACATTTCTTTTTATACAGCAGTGTGGAAACACTGTTTTTGTAGAATCTGCAAAGGAATATTTGGGAGCTCTTTGAGGCCAAAGGTGAAAAAGCAAATCTCCCCAGATGAAAACTAGAAAGAAGCTGTTTGTGAAACTGCCTTATGATGTGTAGGTTCATCTTACAGAGTTAAACCTTTCTTTTGATTCAGCAGTTTAGAAACACTGTTTTTGTAGTATCTACAATGTGACATTTTTGGAGCACATTGAGGCCTATAATGAAAAAGGAAATACACCCAGATGAAAACCAGAAAGCAGGTATCTGTATAACTGCTTTGTGACGTGTGGATTCTTCTCAAACAGTTAAACCATTTTTTTTCTTTTGATTTGGCAGTTTGCAAACAGTTTTTTTTGTAGAATCTGTGAAGGACATTTGGTAGCACATTGAGGCCTATGGTGACAAAACAAACATCTTCAGATAAAAACTAAATAGAAGTTATGTGTGAAACTGCTTTGTGATGTGTGGATTCATCTAACAGCGTTATACTTTTCTTTCATTTCAGCAGTTTGGAGACATTGTTTTTGCAGAATCTGTGAAGGAACATTTGAGAGTGCATCGAGGCCTGTGGTGAAAAAATGATTATCCCCTTCTTTCTTTCTAGTAAAAAACTAGAAAGAAGTTGTACTTGAAGCTGCTCTCAGATGTTGATTTATCTCATAGAGTTACAACTTTCTTTTGATATAGTAGTTTGTAAACACTGTTTTTGTAGAATCTGCGAAGGGACATTTGGGAATGCATTGAGGCCTATGGTGAAAATGTGAATATCCCCAGAGAAAAAGTAGAAGGAAGCTATCTGTTAAATTGTTTTGTGATGTGTGGATTCATGTCAGAGTTGAACTTTTCTTTTGATTCAGCAGTTTGGAAACACTCTTTTTGTAGAGTCTGCAAAATGACATTTTGGAGTTCATTGAAGCCTACAGTGAAAAAGTAAATATCCCCAGAAAAGAGCTATCTTTAAGCTGCTTTGTAAAGTGTTGATTCATTTCCCAGACTTAAACCTTTCTTTTGATTCAGTAGGTTGCAAACAGTCCTTTTGTATAATCTGAGAAGGGATACTTAATAGCGTATGGAGACCTGTGGTGACAAGCTGAGTATACTCAGATAAAAACTACAAAGAAGAAATCTGTGAAACTGTTTTGTGGTGTGCATCATCATCTCACAGAGTTAAAACTTTCTTCTAATACAGCAGTTTAGAAACACTGTTTTTGGAAAACCTCCAAAGGAACTTTTGGGAATACATTGAGGTGTATGGTAAAAACAAAACAAAACAAAACAAAACAAACAAACAAAAAGAATATCTCCAAATAGAAACTAGAAAGAATCTATGTGTGAAACTGCTTTGTAATATGTGGAATAATCTCACAGAATTAAGCTTTTCTTTTGGTTCTGTAGCTTGGAAACACTGTTTTTGGATAATCTAGAAAAGGACATCTGTGTGTCCATGTAGTCCAATGGGGGAAAACAGAATATCCTCATAGAAAAGCTAAAAACTGCCTTGTGATGTCTGGATTCATCTCAGAGAGTTAAACCTTTCTTTTGAATCAGCAGGGTTGAAACACTCTCTTTGGAGGATCTGTGAAGGGACATTTTGGAGCTCATTGAGGCCCACAGGGAAAAACAAAATATCACCAGATTACAACAAGATGGGTGTTATCTTTGAACTGCTTTTTGATATGTGAATTCAACTCACAGAGTTAACCCTTTCTTTATATTCAACAAGTTGGAAAACTTCATTTTGAAGTATGTGTGAGGGACAATTAGGCACTAATTGAGGCCTATGGGGAAAAAATGAATATCTTCAAATTAAAAACTAGAAAGAAGCTATCTCTGAAATTGCTTTGTGATGAGTGGATTTATCTCACATAATTAAATTTTCCTTTTGTTTCAGCAGATTGGAATCACTCTATTTGTAGAATCTGCAAAGGGATTGTTGGGAGCCCATTGAGGTCTAGGAGGATAAACTGAATATCCCGATTAAAGCCAGAAAGAAAGTATCTGTGAAAGTGCTTTGAGACGTATGGATCATTCTCACACAGATAAAACTTTCTGTTGATTCAGCAGAATTGAAACACTCTTTTTCTAGGATCTGCATAGGAGTATTTCAAAGCCCATTGAGGTCTATGGGGAAAAAAAATTATATTCTGATAAACAAGAAAGAAGTTATCTGTGAAGCTGCTTTGTGATCTGTGGATTCATCTCACAGAGTTCATCCTATCTTTTGATGCAGTAGATTGAAAAAACTAGTTTTGGAAAATCTGTGAAGGGACACTTGGGAGACCATTGTGGCATATGTGGAAAAAGTGAATATTTTCAGATTAAAACTAGAAGGAAGCTTTCTGTGAAACTACTTTTTAATATATGGATTCATCTCACAAAGTTAAACCTTTCTTTTAACTCAGTAGGTTGGAAACAGTCTTGTTGCAGAATCTGCAAATGGATATTTGGGTGCCCCTTGAGACCTATGGGAAAAAATTGAACATCCTCAGATAAAAATTGGAAAGAAATTATCTGTGAAACTCCTGTGTGATTTGTGGATTCAGCTCACAAAGTTAAACTTTACTTTTAGCTCACAAGGTTAGAAACACTCTTTTTGTTGAATCTGCAAAGGGACATTTATGAGCTCATTAAGGCCTGTCAGGAAAAACCAAATATCCCCAAATAAATACTAGAAAGAAATCATCTGTGAAATTGATTTGTGATATGTGGGTTCATCTTACAGAGGTAAAACTTTCTTTTGATTCAGCAGGTAGGAAACACCTTTTTTGAAGCATCTATGCAGGGATATTTGTGAGTCCATTGATGCCTATGGAAAATAAAACGAGTATACCCTGATAAAAATAAGAAAGAAGTTATCTGTGAAATTACTCTGTGATGTGTGGCTTTATCTCACAGTGCTAAACTTTTCTTGAGATGCCGAAGGTTGTAAACACATCTTTTGTTGAATCTGTGAAGGGGCATTTGGGAGCTCATTGAAGCCTGAAAAAAAACTGAATATCCCTAGATAAAAACTAAAAAGAAGCTATTCGTGAACTGCTTTTGATGTGTTGATTCAACTCACAGAGTGAAACCTTGCTTTTGATTCATCAGGTTGGAAACACTCTTTTTGGAGAATCTGCAAAGGGCTGTTTGAGAGCCATTTGAGGCCTATGGGGAAAAAAAGAGTATCCCAGATAAAAACTAGAAAGAAGCTCTCTGTGAAACTGCTTGTGATTTGTGTATTCATCTCACAGAGCTAACCATTTCTTTGATTCAGCAGGTTGGAAACACTCTTTTTGGAGAATCTGTGAAGAGACATTTTGGAAACCTTTGAAGCATATGGGGAAAAACCTAATATCCCCAGATAAAAACTAGAAAGAAGTTATCTGTGAAACTGGTTTTTGATGTGTGGATTCAACTAACAGAGTTAAACTTTTCTTTTGATTCAGCAGGTCAGAAACAGTCTTTTTGGAGAATCTTCAAAGGGACATTTGTGCACCAAATGAGGCCTTAGATGAAAAGCCGATTATCCCCAGATGAAAACTAGAAAGAAATTATTTGTGAAACTGCTTTGGATGTGTGGATCCTTCTCACATAGTTAAATCATTTTTTTGATTCTGCTGGGTTGAAAAGCTCTTTTTCTAGAATCTACAAAGAGAAATTTTGGACCCCATTCAGGCTTATGTGGAAAAACAATATTCCCTGATAAAACTAGAAAGAAGCTATCTGTGAAACTACTTTGTGATATGTGGATTCATCTCAAAGAGCTAAACCTTTCTTTTGATTCACCAGTTTGGAAGCACTTTTTTTGAGGAATCTGCATAAGGGCATTGGGAGGCATATAGGGAAAAACCGATTATTCCCAGATGAAAACTAGAAAGAAGCTATCTGTGAAATTGCTTTGTGATGTTTCCATTGATCTCAGAAAGTTAAACTTTTCTTTTGATTCAGTAGCTGGGAAACATACTTTTTGGAGAAACAGCAAAAGGACATTTGGGCACCCAAGGAGACCATTGGTACAAAACTGAATATAACCATATAAAAACTAGGAAGAAGCCATCTGTGAAACTGTTTTGTGAGGTATGTGTTCATCTCACAGAGTTGACATTTTTTTCTGATTCAATCGTTGGAAAACCTCTTTTTGTAGAATCTCCTTAGGGACATTTCAGAGTCCTTTGAGGCGTATGGGAAAAAACTGAATATCCCTCAATAAAAACTACAGAGAAGCTATCTGTGAAACTACTTTGTGATGTGTGGCTTCATCTCACAGATTTAAACCTTTATTTTAATGCATCATGTTGTAAACAATCATTTTAGGGAATCTGCAAAGGGACATTTGGGAGGCCATAGAGGCCTAAGGGGAAAAACCAAATAACCACAGATAAAACCTAAAAATAAGCTATCTGTGATGTGTGGTTTCTGCTTTGTGATGTGTGGATTCGTCTCACCGTGTTAAATCTTTTTTGAGATTTAGCAGGGTGGGAACATTCTCTTTGGAGAATCTGTGAAGGAACATTTAGGACCTCTTTGAGGCTTGTGGGGTAAAACCAAATATCCCCAGATAACAAGAAAGAAGCTATCTTTGAATTGCTTTATGAAATGTGAATTAAACTCAAAGATTTAACCATTTTTTTTGATTCATCAGGTTGGAAAACTTCGTTTTGGAGAATGTGCAAAGGAACAGTTGGTTCCAATTGAAGCCTATGGGGAAAAATCAAATATCTTCATATAAAAACCAGAAAGAAGTTATCTGTGAAACTGCTTTGGGATGTGTGGATTTATCTCACATAGTTAAATTTTCCTTTTGATTCAGTAGGTTGGAATCACTATTTTTGTACAATCTGTGAAGGGACATTTGGGAGGCCATTTAGGTATATGGAAAAAAAAAAAGAAATATCCCTAGACAAAACTGTAAAGAAGCTAAGAGTGAATCTGTTTGGTGAGAGCTGGATTCATATCACAGAGATAAAATTGTATTTGGATCCAGAAGGTTGGACACACTTTTTTTGTAGAATCTGTGAAGGGATATTTGGGAACCCATTGAGGCCTATCAAGAAAAACGGAATATCCCCAGATAAAAACTAGAAACAAAGTATCTACTGAAATGCTTTGTGATGTGTGAATCCTTCTCACACACTTAAATCCTTCTGTTGATTCAGCAGGCTTGAAACACTCTTTTTCTAAGATCGGAGAAGGGATATTTGGAATCCCATTGAGGCCTATGGGGCAAAGCAAATATCCTCAGATAAAACCAGAAAAAAGCTATCTGTGAAACTGCTTTGTTATCTGTGGATTCATGTCACAGAGTTTAACCTTTCTTTTGATTCAGCAGGTTGGAAATACTCTTTTTACAGACTATGTGAATGTAAATCTTAGAAGGGACATCTGTGGGCCCTTTGAGGCCTATGGGGAAAAACTGAATATCCCCAGATAAAAACTAGAAAGAAGCTATCTGTGAAATTGCTTTGTGATATGTGGATTCATCTCATAGATTTAAACTCTTCTTTTGATTCAGCAGTTTGGTAGCACCCTATTTGGAGAATATGAGAAGGGACACTTGGAACCCCTTTGAGGCCTGTGCTGAAAAGGGATTGTTCCCAGAAATAAACTAGAAGGAAGCAATTTGTGAAACTTCTTTGTGATGTGTGGATTCATGTAACAGAGTTAAATCTTTCTTTTGACACAGTAATGTGGAAACACAGTTTTTGGAAAATCTGCGAAGGGTCATTTGACATTTCTTTGATGATAAGGGGAAAAACCGAATATCCCTAGGGATAAACTAGAAAGAAGCTATCTGTGAAACTGTTCTCACAGAGTTAAACCTTTCTTTTGATTCAGCAGGTTGGAAGCACTATAAATGGAACATCTGAGAAGGGACATTTGGAAACCATTGAGGCCTATGGGGAAAAATCAAATGTCTCCAGATAAAAACTAAAAAGAAACTGTCAGTGAAATTGCTTTCTCATGTGTGAATTCATCTTTTTTTTTTTTTTTTTTTTTGTGATGCAGTTTCTCTCCGTCACCCAGGCCAGAGTGCAGTGGTGCATTCTTGGCTCACTGCAAGCTCCACCTCCTGCATTCAAGTCATTCTCCTGCCTCTGCCTCCTGGGTAACTGGGACTGCAGGCATCCACCACCATGCCAGGTTAATTGTTTTTGTATTTTTAGTAGAGACGGGGTTTCATCATGTTAGCCAGGATGGTCTCCATCTCCTGACCTCATGATGATCCAACTGTCTCAGCCTCCCAATGTGCTTGGATTACAGGCATGAGCCACCATGCCCAGCCATGTGTGGATTCATCATTCAGAGCTAAACATGTCTTTTGATTCAGCAAGCTGGAAATATTGTTTTTGGAGAATCTATGAAGGGACATTTTGCTGCCCTTTGAGACCCATAAGGAAAATTGATTATCCCCAGATAAAAACTAGAAAGAAGCTGTCTGTGAAAATGCTTTGAGATGTGTGGATTCATCTCAGAGAGTTAAACCATTTTTCTTTTCTTTTCTTTTCTTTCTGACTCAGCTGGTTGGAACCACCGTTTTTGGAGAATCTGCAAAGGTAATTTTGGAAGCCCATTGATGCCTAAGTGAAAAAAAAGTCCCCAGATAAAAATGACAAATAAGGTATCTGTGAAACAACTTTGTGATGTATGGATTCTTCTCACACATTTAAAGCTTTTTTGCTTAAGCATGTTGGAAAAATACGTTTTTGAAAATCTTGGAAGAGACATTTGAACACTCATTGAGACATATGGAGAAAAACCAAATATCCCAAGATAAAAAGTAAAAAGCAGCTATCTGTCAAACTGCTTTGTGATGTGTGGATTCATTTCACAGAGTTAAACCTTCATTTTGATTCAACAGATTGGAAGTACTCTTTTTGGAGAATCTATGAAGGGGTATTTGGGAGTCAATTGTGGCCTATGGGAATAAATGAAATGTCCTCTGCTAAAAATTAGAAAATAGCTGTCTGTGAAACTGCTTGTGCTTTGTGGATTCATCTCCCAAAGTTAATCCTCCTTTTGATTCAGCATTTGGGAGCCTTTTGAGGCCTATGTTTCAAAACTGACAATCCCCTGTTTAAAACTAGTTTCTTATTTGAGAAACTGCGTTATGAAGTGTGGATTCACTTCACAGATGGAAAGTTTTCTTTTGATTCAGAAAGATGAAAAGACTCTTTTTGGAGTGTCTACTAAGGAACATTTGGGAGCCAATTGAGGCCTTTGGGGAAAACCAAATATCAACAGAGAAACACTAGATAGAAACTATAGTGAAAGTGCTTTATGATGTGTGGGTTTATCTTACAGAGTTAAACCTTTGTTTTGATTCAGCAGTTTGAAAAAAACTCTTTTTTGACAATCTGTGAAGGGATAGTTGGGAGCCCATTGGCGCCCATAAGGAAAAAGCAAATATCCCCAGATAAAACTAGAAAGAAGCTATCTGAAACTACTTTCTGATGTGATGATTCATCTCATAGAATTAAACCTTTCTTTTGATTCAGCTGGTGGGAAACACTCTTTTTACAGATTCTGTGAAGAAACATTTGAGAGACAATGGCAGTCTGTGGGAGAAACTGAATATTTCCAGATAAAAACTAGAAAGAATCTATCTGTGAAACAGCTTTGTTATATGTTTATTCATTTCACAGAGTTAAACCTTTATTTTGATTCAGGAAGTTGGAAACACGCTTTTTGAAGTATCTGCAAAGGGACATTTTGGAACCCATTTAGGCTTATTGGAAAAAAATGAATAACCCCAGAGTAAAACTGGAAAAAAGCTATCTGTGAAACTGTTTTGTGATTTGTGGATTCATCTTGCAGAGTTAAACCTTTTTTTTTATTTATCAGGTTGTAAACACATCTTTTTGGACAACCTGCAAAGGGACATTTGGGAGCCCATTGAGGCCTATGGGGAAAACCCTAACATTCCCAGATAAAAACGAGAAAGAAGCTACCTGTGTAACAGCTTGTGATGTCTAAATTCATCTCACAGAGGTAAACCTTTCTTTTGATGCAGCAGGTTGGGAACACTCTTTCTTTACAATCTGTGAAGGGACATTTGAAAGCCCATTGTGGCCTATGGGGAAAACCCTAATATCCGTGGATAAAAACTAGAAAGAAGTTATTTGTGTAACAACTTGTGATGTCTAAATTCATCTCACAGAGGTAAACCTGTCTTTTGATTCAGCATGTTACAAAAACTTTTTTTTAGAATCTTGGCTGGGGCATTTGAGAACCAATTGAGGCATATAGGGAAAAGTCGAATATCCACAGATGAAAACTAGAAAGAAGATATTTCTGAAACTGTTTTATGATGTGTGGATTCATCTCACAGAGTTAAATTTTTCTTTTCATTCAACAAGTTGGAAACATTCTGTTTGTAGGATGTGGGAAGGGACATTTGGGAGCCCGTTGAGGTCTATGGGACAAAACTAAATATATCCACATAAAAAGTAGAAAGAAGCTATCCATAAAACATTTTTTGTGATATGTAGACTCATATCAGAGAGTTAAAACTTTCTTTTGATTAAGCAGGTTGAAAACATTATTTTTGGAGAATACATGAAGAAACATTTGGGAGCCTATTGAGGCTTATTGGGGAAAACCGAATATCCTCAGATAAAATCTAGAAAGAAGCTCTCTGTGAAACTGCTTTCTGATGTGTGGATTCAAATCATAGAGTTAAAATTTTCCTTTGATTCAGCACGTTGAGAAAGCTCTTTTTAGTGAATCTACAAAACAGTATTTGGGAACCCATTGAGGCCTATGGGGAAAAACCGAATATCCCACCATAAAAACTCGAAAGAAGATAAGTGTGAAACTGATGTGATGTGTGGATTCATCTCACAGAGTTAAACCTTTCCTCTGATTCAGCAGGCTAGGAAAACTCCTTTTGGAGAATCTGCAAAAGGACATTTGAAAGCCCATTGAAGCCTCTGGGGAAAAACAGAATATCCTTAGATAAAAACCAGAAAGAAGATATCTATGAATCCACTTTGGATGTGTGGATTCGTGTTACAGAGTTAAAACTTTCTTTTGATTCAGCAGGTTGGAAACACACTTTTTCTAGAATCTATGAAGAGGCATTTGGGAACCGTTTGAAGGATATGGGGAAAACCTGATTATCCCCAGATAAAAACTAGAAAGAGGTTATCTGTGAAACTGCATCATGATATGTGAATTCATTTCACAGGATTAAATCTTTTTTTGATTCAGGAAGTTGTAAACACTTTTCTTGCAGAATCTTTAAAGGACTTTTGGAAGTCCATTGAGGCCTAGGGGAGAATAAAACCAAACATCCCTAGTTAAAAACTGGAAAAAAGCTATCTGTGAAACTGCTTTGTGATGTATGGATTCATGTCACAGAGTTAAAACTTTGATGTGATTCAGCAGGTGAGAAAAACTCTTATTGGAGAATCTGTGAAGAGACATTTGGGAGTAAAATGGGGTTTATGGTGAAAAACCAAATATTCCTTATAAACCTAGAAAGAAGCTGTCTGTGAAACTGCTTTGTGATGTGTGGATTCATCTCAGAGAGTCCAACCTTTGATTTGATTCAGTAGATTGGAAACACGCTTTTCAAGTATCTGCCAAGGGATGTATGGGAGCCCATGGAGGCTTATGGGAAGAAACTGGGTATCCCTGGAAAAAAACTAGAAAGAAACTATCTGTGAAACTGCTTTTTGATATGTGGATTCATCTCACAGAGTTAAACATTTCTTTTTATTTAGCAGGTTGGAAACACATCTTTTGGAGAATCTGCAAAGAGACATTTGGGAGCCCTTTGTAGCCTATGGGAAAAAAATGAATATCCCCAGATAAAAAATAGAAAGCAGCTATCTGTGAAACTTCTTTATGATGTGTTGATTCATCTCACAGAGTTAAACCTTTCTTTTGATTCAGCACGTTGGGAACACTCTTTTTGGAGAAACTGTGAAGGAACGTTTTGAAGCCAATTGGGACCTAAGAGGAAAAACAAAATAAACCCAGATAAAAATTAGAAGGAAAGTATCTGTGAAGCTACTTCAAGATGTGTACATTCATCTCACAGAATTAAACATTTTTTTTGTTCAGCAGGTTGGAAATACTCTTTTTGGAAAATCTGCGACAGGACATTTGGGAACCCATGAGACTTATGGGGAAAAATTGAATATCCCCTGATAAAAACTAGGAAGAAGCTATCTGTTAAACTGCTTTGTGATGTTTGGATTCGTCTCACAGTTATACCTATCTTTTGATTCAATCCGTTGTAAACACTTTTTTTTGGAGAATCTGTGAAGACATATTTTGAGCCCTTTGATGCCTATAAAAAGCTACTCAGTATCCCCAAATAAAAACATGGAAGCAGCTATCTGTGAAACTGCTTTGTGGTGTATGGATTCACTTCACAGAACTAAACCATTCTATTGATTCAACAGTTGTAAACACTTTTTACGGAGAATCTATGAAGCAACATTTGGAAGCCAATTGAGTTCTATGAGGAAAAACTGGAATATCCCCAGATAAAAACTAGAAAGAAGCTACCTGTGAAACTGCTTTGTGATGTGTGGGTTTTTCTCACAGAGTCAATACTTTCCCTTTTCTCAGTGGGTTGGAAACAGCTTTTATGGGGAATCTGCAAAGGGACATTTGGGAGCCCTTTGTGGGCTATGGGGAAAAACTAAATATCCCCAGATAGAAACTAGAAAGATGCTATCGATGAAACTGTTCTGTGATGTGTGGATTTATCTAATAGAGTTAAAACATTATTTTAATTCATCAGGTGAGAAACACTTTTTGGAATATCTGTAAAGGTACTTTTGGGAGCTCATCGTAGCCTATGGGGAAAAAGAACGAATATCCCCAGATAAAAATTAGAAAGAAATTATTTGTGAAACTACTTTGTTATGTGTGGATCCATGTTAAGCAATTAAAACTTTTCTTTGATTCAGCAGGTTGAAAACACTCTTTTTGGAGAATCTGCAAAGGGATAATTTGAAGCCCATGGAGGACTATGGGAAGCCAAATATCCCTAGATGGAAACTAGAAAGAAGCTATCTGTGAAACTGATGTGATGTGTGGATTCATCTCACACAGCTAAACCATTCTTTTGATTCAGCAACTTGGAAACACTGTTATGGGAGAATCCGGGAGGGGACGTTTGGGACCCTGATGTAGCCTATGGGGAAAAACCTATATCCCTAGATAAAAACCAGAAGGAAGCTCTCTGTGAATCTGCTTTGTGATGAATGGATTAATCTCACAGTTTAACCATTATTTTTATTCAGCAGGTTGAAACCACTCTTTGTGGAGAATCGACAAAGGGACATTTGGGAGCCCTTTGAGGCTTATAGGGCAAAACTGAATATTCCCAAATAAAAACCAGAAAAAAGCTATCTGTAAAACTTCTTTGTAATGTATGGATACATTTCATAGAATTATTCTTGTCTTTTGATTCATCAGGTTGGAAACACTCTTTTTCTGTTTTTGGAGCACGTGCAAAGGGACATTTGGGAGCTTAATGAAGCTTCTGGGTGAAGAACAAAAATTCCCAGATAAAAACTAGAATAAAGTTATCTCTGAAATTGATCTCTGATGTATTGTTTCATTTCACAGTGTTAAAGATTTCCTTTAATTCATCAGAATGAAAACACTGTCTTTGGAGAATCAGAAGGGACATATGTGAGCCCTTTGAGGCCTCTGGAAAAAAAACAAATATCACCAAATAAAAGCAAGAAAGAATTTATCTGTGAAACTGCTTTGTGATGTGTGGATTCAGCTCACAGAGTTAAACCTTTCTTTTGGTTGAGCAGGATGGAAACACTTTTTTTAGAGAATCTTTGAAGGGACATTTGGGAGCCCATGGTGGCATATGGGGTGAAACCGAATACACCTAGAAAAAAAACTAAAAAGAAGCTATGTGTGAAACTGTTTTGTGATGTGGGGATTCATCTCAGAGAGTTAAGCCTTTCTTTAGATTAAACAGATAGGAAACACTCTTTTTGGAGAATCCACAAAGGGACATGTGGGAGCCCTTAGGCCTACATATAAAAATCAAATATTCCCAGATAAAAGCTAGAAAGAAGCTATCTGAGAAACTGCTTTTTGATGAGTGGATGCATCTCACAGAGTTAAACCTTTCCTTTGATTCAGCAGGTTGGAAATCCTCTTTTTTGAAGACTATGCAGAAGCACATTTTGGAGCCCATCGAGGCCTATGGGTGAAAAAATAATATTTCCAGATTAAAACTAAAATGAAGGTATCTCTGAAACGGCGTTGTGATGTGTGGATTAATTTAAAGAAGTTTAACCTTTTAGTTGATTCAGCAGTCGAAAACCCACTTTTTGGACAATCTATGAAGGGATGTTTGGGAGCACACTGAGGCCTATGAGGAAAAGCTAATATCCCCTTATAAAAACTAGAAAGTAGCCATTTGTGAAATTGCTTTGCAATGTGTGGATTTATCTCACAGAATTAAAATTTTGCTTTCACTCAGCAGGTTGGACACACTCTTTTTGGAGAATCGGTGATGGGACATTTGGGAGCTTATTGAGAACTATGTGTAAAAACAGAATATTCCCAGATATAAACTAGAAAGAAGGTGTCTCCGAAACTGCTTTGTGATGTGTGGATTCTTCTCACAGAGTTTAACGTTTAATTTGATTCAGCAAGTTGAAAACACTCTTGAGAATCTGCAAAAGGATATTTGGGAGCCCATTTTGGCCTGTGAGGAAAAACCTAATATTCCCAGATATAAACTCGAAAGAAGCTCTCTGAGAAACTCCCTTGAGATATGTGGATTCATCTCCCAGAATTAAACCTTTCTTTTCATTAAGCAGGTTGGAAACACTCTTTTTGGAGAATCTACCAAAAGACACTTTGGGGCCCATTGAGGCATACGGAAAAAATCCAAATATCCCCACATAAAAACTACAAAGAAGCTATCTGGAAAATGCTTTGTGATGTGTGGATTCATCTCATGGAAATAAACCTTTTTTTTTCGAATCAGCAGTTTGGACTTCATGATATTTGTGATATGTGGATTCATCTTATAGAGTTAAACCTTTCTTTTGATTCAGTAGGTTGGGAACACGTGTTTTGGAGAATCTGTGAAGGGACACTTGGGAGCCCATTGATGCCTATGGGGAAAAACCAAATATCCTCAGATAAAAACTAGAAAGAATCTATCTGTGAAACTGCTGTGTGATGTGTGGATTCATCCACTAGAGCTAAATCTTTCTTTTGATTTAGCAGGTTGGAAACACTCTTTTTGCAGAATCTGCAGAAAGACATTTTGGAGCCCATTGAGTATTTCCAGAAAAACAAACTAGTAAGAAGCTATCTGTGAAACTGCTTTGTGATGGGTGGATTTATCTCAGAGGGTTAAACCTTTATTTTTATTCAGAAGGTTAAAAACACTTTTCTTGGATATTCTGCAAAGGGACATTTGGGTGCCAATTGAGGCCTGTGGGAAAAAAAGAATATCCTCAGATAAAAACTAGAAAGAAGCTATGTGCGAAACTGCTTTCTGCTGTGTGGATTCACCACACAGAGATAAACCATTCTTTTGTTTCAGCAGACTGCAAACACTGTTTTTGGAGAATCTGTGAAGAAACATCTTGGAGCCCATTGAGGTTTATTGAGAAAAATTGAATGACTCCAGATAAACACTAGAAAGACGCTTTCTGTGAAACTGCCTTGTGATATGCGGATTCATCTCATAGAGTTAAACCTTTCTTTTGATTCAGAGGGTTTGAAACTCTTTTTTGGAGACTCTGAGAAGGGACATTTGGGAGCCCATTGAGGCCTGTGGGGCAAAATGGAATATCCCCAGATGAAAAATAGAAAGCAGCTATCCGTGAAACTGTTTTTTGATGTGTAGATTCATCTCACAGAGTTAAAATGTTTCTTTTGAATCAGCTTGTTGGAGACAATCTTTTTGTATAACCAGCGAAGGGACATTTGGGAGTCCATTGAGGCCTATGGGGAAAAACTGAACATTTCCAGATAAAAACTAGATTAAAGCTCTGTGAGAAATTGCTTTGCTATGTTTGGATTCAAATAAGAAAGAAGTTACCTGTGAAACTGCTTAGTAACACGTGGATTCATCACAAAGAATGGAACCTTTGTTTGTGTTTTTTTTTGTTTAGTATTTTTTTTTAATTTTTATTTTTTAATTTATTTATTATTATTATACTTTAAGTTGTAGGGTACATGTGCATAACATGCAGGTTTGTTACATATGTATACTTGTGCCATGTTGGTGTGCTGCACCCATCAACTCGTCATTTACATCAGGTATAACTCCCAATGCAATCCCTCCCCCCTCCCCCCTCCCCATGATAGGCCCCGGTGTGTGATGTTCCCCTTCCTGAGTCCAAGTGATCTCATTGTTCAGTTCCCACCTATGAGTGAGAACATGCGGTGTTTGGTTTTCTGTTCTTGTGATAGTTTGCTAAGAATGATGGATTCCAGCTGCATCCATGTCCCTACAAAGGACACAAACTCATCCTTTTTTATGGCTGCATAGTATTCCATGGTGTATATGTGCCCCATTTTCTTAATCCAATCTGTCACTGATGGACATTTGGGTTGATTCCAAGTCTTTGCTATTGTGAATAGTGCTGCAATAAACATACGTGTGCATGTGTCTTTATAGCAGCATAATTTATAATCCTTTGGGTATGTACCCAGTAATGGGATGGCTGGGTCATATGGTACATCTAGTTCGAGATCCTTGAGGAATCGCCATACTGTTTTCCATAATGGTTGAACAGGCAACCTACAGAATGGGAGAAAATTTTTGCAATCTACTCATCTGACAAAGGGCTAATATCCAGAACCCACAAAGAACTCAAACAAATTTACAAGAAAAAAACAAACAACCCCATCAAAAAGTGGGCAAAGGATATGAACAGACATTTCTCAAAAGAAGACATTCATACAGCCAACAGGCACATGAAAAAATGCTCATCATCACTGGCCATCAGAGAAATGCAAATCAAAACCACAATGAGATACCATCTCACACCAGTTAGAATGGCAATCATTAAAAAGTCAGGAAACAATAGGTGCTGGAGAGGATGTGAGGTTTATGGGGGAAAACCAAATATACCCAAATAGAAACTAGAAAGAAGATACATATGAAACTGCTTTATGATATGTGGATTCATCACACAGAGTTAAACTTTATTTTGATTCAGCAGGTAGGGAACACTCCTTTTGGAGAATCTGCAAAGGGATATTTGGGAGACTATTGAGGCTTATTTGGAAAACCCGAATATCCCCAGGTAAAAACTAGAAAGATGCTACCTTTGAAACTTCTTTTTTATGTGAATTCATCTCACAGTGTTAAAGCTCTTTTTTGATTTAGTAGTTTGGAAACACTCTTTTGGAGAGTCTGTGAAGGAATATTTGGGAACCCCTTGAGGTGTATGGAGAAAAACTGAACATCTTCAGATGAAAACTAAAAAGAAGATATCTGTGAAACTGCTTTGTGATGTGCTGATTGATCTCACAGAGTTAAACATTTTTTTTTTTTTTGATTCAGCAGGTTGGAAACACTCTTTGGAGAGTCTGCGAAGGGATATTTTGGAGCCCATTGAGATTTATGGGAAAAACTGAATATTCCCAGATAAAAACTAGAAAGAAACTTTATGCTAAACTGCTTTGGGATATGTGGATTCACCACACACAGGTAATTCTTTTTTTATTCTTTAATTTTATTTTTTGCAGCAGTAGATAGGAAACACTCTTTTTGAAGAGTTTGTGAAGGGATATATGAAAGCCCATTTTGGCCTATGGGGAAAAACAGAAAATCTCCGGATAAAAACTAGGAAGGTGCTATGTTTTAAATTGCTTCATGATGTGTGGATTCATTTCACAGTGTTAAAACTTTCTTTTGATTCAGTAGACAGAAAAAAACTCTTCTTGAAGCATCTGCAAAGGGATATTTTGGAGCCCACTGAGGCCTATGGGACAAAACTGAATATCCCAAGATAAAAGCTAGAAGGAAGATATCCGTTAAACTCCTTTGTGATGTGTGGACTCATCTCATAGAGTTAAGCCATTTCCTTTGATTCTATGGCTGTAAACTCTTTTTAAAGAATCTGTAAGAGGTTATTTGGGAGTCCTTTCAGGTCTATGGGAGAAAACAAATATCTCCACATAAAAATGGAGAAAGATGTTACTTGTGAAACTGCTTTGTGATGGGTGGATATATCTCACTGAACTATTCCTCTCTTCAGATTCAGCAAGCTGGTAAACTCATTTTGGAGAAGCGGTGAAGGGACATTTGAGAGTTTATTGAGGCCTATGGGTAAAAACAATATTTTCCCAGGTAAAAACTAAAAGTAAGCTATCTCTGAAACTTTTTTGTGATGTGTTGGTTTAACTGACAGAGTTAAACCGTTTAATTCAGTAGGTTGGAAAAATTCTTTCTGGAGAATATGTAAAAAGACAGATGTGGATTCATCTCACAGAGTTAAAACTTTCTTTTGATTCAGTAGGTTTTAAACACTCATTTTGGAGCAACTGTGAAATGACTTTAAGACCCCATTGACCCCATTGACCCTTACTGGGAAAAACCGAGTATCCCTAGATAAAAACTAGAAAGAAACTATCTGTGAAACTGCTTCATAATGCGGATTTATCTCACAGTGTTAAATCCTGTTTTTGATTCAGCAGGTTGGACAAACTCTTTTGGTAAAATCTGCAAAGGGACATTTGGGAGCCCATTTAGGTCTACGGGAAAAAAAAACCCAAATATCCCCAGATAAAAACTAGAAAGAAGTTATCTGTGAACCTGCTTTGTTACATGTGGATTCATCTCACACAGTAAATTTTTTTTGATTCAGCAGGTTGGAAACACTCTTTTTTTTTAAACTGCAGAGGGACATTTGGGGTTCCATTGGGGCCTACAAGGAGAAACAGAATATCCCCAGATAAAAACTTGAAAGAAGATTTCTGTGAAGCTGCTTTGTGATGTGTGGATTCATCTCAAAGAGTTAAACCTTTGCTTTGATTCAGAAGGTTGGAAACACGTTTTTTGGAGCATCTGTAATGGTACATTTGGGAGCCCATTGAGGCCTATGGGGAAAAACAAGATATCCAGAGATAAAAACTAGAAAGAAGCAATCTGTGAAGCTGTTTTGTGATGTCTGGATTTATCTCACAGAGTTAAAGGTTTCTTATGATTCAGCAGGTTGGAATCACACTTTTTGGAGAATTTGACAAGGGAAATTTGGAACCCATTGAGGCCTAAGGCATAAAGGAGAATATTCCCAGATAAAAACTACAGACAAGTTATTTGTGAAGCTGTTGTGTATTGTATGGATTCATCTGACAGAATTAAAGATATTTTTTGATTCAGCAGCTCTGATACACTTTTTTTGGAGAATCTGCAAGAGTAAATTGGGAACCCATTGAGGTCTATAGGGAAAAATTGAATATCCCCGATAAAATCTAGAAACATGCTATTCATGAAACTGCTTTCTTATATGTGGATTCATCTCACACTGGTAATTTTTTTTTTATTCAACAGGCTGGAAATACTTTTTTAAGAAACTGCATAAGGACATTTGCGATTACATTGAGGCCTAAAAAAAAAAAAAACCAAACATTGAATATCCCGAGATTAAAACTTAAAAAAGAAGCTTTCTGTGAAACTACTTTGAGATGTATGGATTCATGTCACAGAGTTAAACTTTTATTTTGATTCTGCAGGTTGGAAAAATTCTTTTTAGAGAATCTGTGAAAGGACATTTCAGAGTGTATTGAAGTCTAAGGGGAAAAAACAAATGTCTCCAGTTAAAAAGTACAAAGAAACTATCTGTGAAACTGCTTTGTGATGTGTGGATTAATCTCACAGAGTTAAACTTTTCTTTTGGTTCCATAGATTTGAGACACTCTTTTTGGAGAATCTGTGAAGGGACATTTTGGAGCCCTTTAACGCCTATGGGGAAAATCTGAATATCCCCAGATAAAAACTAGAAAAAAGTTCTCTTTGAAACTACTTGGTTATGTGTGGATTTGTCTCACGGAGTTAAATCATTCTTTTAATTGATCTGGTTGGAAACGATTTTTCTGAAGTTTTTTTGAAGAAACATTTGGGAGTCTACTAAAGCCTATGTGGGAAAATGGAATATTCCCAGATACAAACTAGAAAGAAGCCATCTGTGAGACTGCTTTGTAATGTGTGGATTCATATAACAGAATTAAGCCTTTCTTTTGATTCAGCAGGTTGGAAACACTCTTTCTGGAGAATCTGTGAAAGGACATTCGGTAGTCCATTGAGGCCTATTGGGAAAATTCAAATATCCCCCAAAAAATACTAGAAAGTAGCTATCTGTGAAACTGCTTTGTGATCTGTGGACTCATCTCACAGAGTTAAACCTTTGTTTTTATGCAGCAGGATGAAAACACTCTTTTTGTAGATTCTGTGAAGGGACATTTGGGAACATATGTAGACCTATGGTAAAAAACAGATGGTACCCAGATGAAAACCAGAAAGAAGTTATCTGTGAAACTGCTTTGTGTTATTTGGTTTCATCTCACACAGTTAACCTATTCTTTGGATTTCCCAGGTTGGAAATACTCTTTTTAGAGACTCTGTGAAGGGACATTTTGGATCCCATTGATTTCTTTTGGGAACATTCCAATATCCCAAGATAAAAACTAGAGAGAAGTCAAATGTGATACTGCTTTGTGACGTGTGGATTCATCTCACCGTGTTAAAACTTTGTTTTGATTTACCAGGTTAGAAACACTGTTTTTGGAGAATCAGCAAAGGGACATTTACGAGCCCAATGCAGCCTGTTGGGAAAAACTGAATATCCCTGGATAAAAACTCGAAACAAGCTCTCTGTTAGACTGTATTGTGATATATGACTTCAGTTCACAGAGTTCAAACTTTCTTTTCATTCAGCTGCTTGGAAACACTCTTTTTATATAATCTTCAAAGGGATATTTGGGATCCCACTGATGCCTACAAGACAAAAGAGAATATACTCTGAAAAAAATAGAAAGAAGCTATTTGTGAAACTGCTTTGTGATGTGTGGATACTTCCCAAAGAGTTAAACCTTGTTTTTGATTCAGCAGGTTGGAAACACTCTTTTTGTCGAATCTGTGAAAAGTCATTTGGAAGCCCATTGAGGCCTATGGGGTAAACCTGAATATTTCCAGACAAAAACTAGAAAAAAAGATATTTGTGGAACTGTTTTTTGATGAGTGGATTTCTCTCAAAGAGCTATACCTTTTTTTCCTTCAGCATTTTGGAAACACTGTTTTTGGAGAATCTGTGAAGGGATATTTCAGAGTCCATTGAGGTCTATGTAAATAAACCAAATATACCCAGATAAAAATTGGAAAGAATCTAGCTGTGAAACTGCTTTGTGATGTGTGGATTTATCACACAGAGTTAAACTTTCTTTTCATTCAACATGTTGGAAACACTCTTTTTGAAGAATCTGCAAAGGAAGACTTTGAAGCCCATTGAAACTTACAGGGTAAAACTGAATATTCTCAGATAAAAAGTAGAAAAAATCTATATGCGAAACTACTTTCTGATGTGTGAATATATCTCACAGAGCTAAAACTTTCTTTTTATTCAGCAGGTTGAAACTCTCTTTTTGGAGAATCTGTGAGGGACAATTGAAAGCCCATTGAGGCCAACGGGGAAAACCTCATAATCCTCAGATAAAATTAGAAAGAAGTTATCTGTGAAACTACTTTGTGATGTGTGGATTAATCTCTCACAGATAAAACTGTCTTTTGATTCAGCAGATTGGAAACACTCTTTTTGGAGGATCTGTAAAGTGACATTTAGGAGCCCATTGAAGCCTACAGGGGAAAACTGAATATACTCAGATATAAACTAGAAATAAACTATTTGTGAAACTGCTTTTTAATATGTGGATTCATCTCACAGAATTAAACCTTTCTTTTGTTTCAGCACGTTGGAAACACTCTGTGTGGAGAATCTGTGAAAATACATTAGGAAGCAAATTAAGGCCTGTTGGGAAAAACCAAATATCCCCATTAAAAAAAAAAAAAAAAGAAAAGTAAGAAAGAAGCTTTCTGTGAAACTGCTTTTTTGGTGTCTGGATTCATCTCACAGAGTTAAACCTTTCTTTCAATTCAGCAGGTTGAAAAGACTCTTTTCATAGAATCTTTGAGAAGGCATTTGGAGCCCTTTGAAGCCTATGGGGAAAAGAGAACATCCTCAGATAAAAACTAGAAAGAAGTATGTGTGAAACTGCTTTGTGATGTGTAAATTCATCTCAAAGAGTTAAATCTTTCTTTTGATTTGGCAGGTTGGAAACACTTTTTTTGGAGAATCTGTGAAGGGACATTTGGAAGCCTATTGAGACTTAGGGTATCCCCAGGAAAAAAACTATGAAGAATGTATCTGTGAAACTGCTTTGTGATGAGTGGATTCATCTCACAGTGTTAAACATTTCTTTTGAATCAGTATGTTGGAAACACTCTTTTTGGAGAATCTGGGAAAGGACATTTGGGAGTGTCTTGAGGCCTATAGGAAAAAACCAATATTTTTAGATAAATACTAAGAATATATCTGTGAAACTGCTTTGTGATGTGTGGGTTCATCTCATGGAGTTCAAACTTTCTTTTGATTCAGCAGGTTTTGTACACTCTTTTTCAGAATCTGTGAAGGGACATTTTGGAACCCATTGAGGCCTATTGGGAGAAACCAAATATTCCCAGACAAAAATTGTAAAGAAACTATCTCTCACACAGTTTTGTGAAGTGTGGATTCACCTCACAGTGTTAAAAATTTCTTTTGATTCAGTAACTTTTAAACACTATTTTTAAGGTGTCTCTAAAGGGACATTTGGGAGCTTTTGTGGGTCTATGAAAAAAAAACCCTGAATATCCCCAGATAAAACTTAGAAAGAAGCTATGTGTGAGTCTTCTTTGTGATGTGTGGATTCATCTCACAGAGGTAAACCTTTTGTTTCATTCAGTAGGTTGGAAACACTCTTTTTAAAGTATCTGTGAAAGGATATTTCAGAGCCCATTGAGGCCTATGAGGAATAACAGAATATCTCCAGATAAATACTACAAAGAAGCTATCTGTGAAACTGCTTTGTGTTGTGTGGATATTTCTCACAGAGTTAAAACTTTGTCTTGATTCAGCAGTTTGGAAACACTTCTTTTGGAGAATCTATGAATGGGCATTTGAGAGCCCATTGAGGCATAGGAGGTAAATAAAATATCCCCAGATAAAAATTACAAAGAAGCTATCTGTGAAACTGCATTTCGATGTCTGGATTAATCTCACAGAACTAAATGTTTCTTTTGATTCAACAGGCTTGAAACACACTTTTTGGACAGTCTATGAAGGGACATTTGGACGCCCTTTGAGGCCTATGGGCAAAACAAAATGTCCCCAGATTAAAACTAAAAAGAAGCTATCTGTGAAACTACTTTGTGATGTGTGGATTCATCTCACAGAGTTAAACTTTTCTTTTGAGTCAGCCAGTTGGAAACACTCTTTTTGGAGTATTTATGAAGGGACATTTGGGAGCCCATTGAGGTCTATGGGGAAAAAGAGAATATCCTGAGATAAAAAATGAGGAAAAAGCTAGCCATGAGACTACTTTGTAATGTGTGGATTTATCTTACAGAGTTAAGCCACCCTTTTCATTCAGAAGGTTATAAGCACTCTTTTTGGAGAATCTGTAAAGGAACGTTTGGAAGACCATTGAGGCTGTGGAAAAAAATCTGAATATCCTGAGAAAAAAATAGAATACTCGTGAAACTGATTTTTGATGTGTGGATTCTACTCACAGAGTAAACCACTCCTGTGATTCAGCAGATTAGAAGCTCTTTTTGGAGAATCTGCAAAGGGATCTTTGGAAGCAAATTGATGCCAAAGGGGAAAAATGGAATATTCAGAGATAAAAACTAGAAAGAAGCTATCCATGAAACTGACTTATGATGTGTGGATTCATCTCAGAGAGTTAGAACTTGTTATGATTCGACACGTTGGAAACCCTCTTTTTGTAAAACTTGTGAAAGGACATTTGTGAACCTATTGAGGCCTAAGGTGTAAAAGAGAATATACCCAGATAAAAACTAGAGAGAAGTTATTTGTGAAACTGCTTTGTGACATGTGGATTTATCTCTCAGAGTTAAAGCTTTTTGTTTTTTTCAGCAGGTTCAAAGCACACTTTTTGGAAAACCTTCAAGAGGACATTTGGGAGCCCACTGGGGCCCATGGGGAAAAATTGAATTATCTCAGGTAAAAACCAGAAAGATGCTATTCAGGTAACTAGTTTGTGATGTGTGGATTCATCTCACAGAGTTGAAACTTTCTTTTGATTCATAACTTTGGAAACAGCCTTCTTTTAATATCTGCAAAAGTATATTTGTGCCCTCTTTGAGGCTTAAAAAGAAAAGCTGAATGTCCCCAGATAAGAACTAGAAAGAAGCTACTTCTGAAACTGTTTTATGGTGTGTGGATTCATCTCACAGAGCTAAAACTTTCGTTTCAATCAGTAGGTTGGAAACACTCCTTTTGTAGAATCTGTGAAGGGACATTTGAGAGCCCATTGAAGTTTGTGGTGACAAACTGAATATCCTCAGATAAAAACTTGACAGAAGCTATCTGTGAAACCACTTTCTTATGTGTGGATTCTTTTCACAGAGTTAAACCTTTCTTTTGATTCAACAGGCTGTAAACTGTTTTTGGATCATCTGTGAAGGGACACTTGGAAGTTCATTGAGGCCCATGGGGTAAAAACGAATATCCCCAGATAAAAACTAGAAAGAAACTTTGTGACACTGATTTGTGATGTGTGGTTTCGTCTCACAGAGTTAAACGTTTCTTCTGATATAGCAGGTTGGAAACACTCATTTTGGTGAATCTGCAAAAGAGAAATTTGAATGCCCTTTGAGCCCTCTGGGGAAAAACAGAATATCCCCAGATAAAAGCTGGAAAGAACTGCCTGTGATACTGCTTCGTGATGTGTAGAATCACTTCGTAGAGTTATTATTATTATTATTGGATTCAGCAGTTTAGAAGCACTCTTTTGTCGATCTGTGAAGGGACATTTTGGAGCCCATTAAGATCTGTGGGGAAAACTGCATATCCTCAGATAAAAACTATGAAGGAGCTATCTCTGAAACTGCTTTGTGATGCCTGGATTCGTCTCACAGAGTTAAAACTTTCTTTTGATTCAGCAGGATGGAAACACTCTTTTTGGAGAATCTGCAAAGGGATATGTAAGAGCCCATTGAGACCTATGCAAAAAACCAAATATCCCCTGATAAAAAAAATATACATATATATACACCCAAATAAAAACGAGAAAGAAGCTATCTGTGAAACTACTTCATGCTGTATGGATTCATCTCACAGATTTAAACCTTTCTTTGATTCAGCAGGATGGAAACATTCTTTTTGGAGAATCTGTGAAGGGACTTTCAAGAGCCCATTGAGGGCTATGGGAAAAACATATCCCCAGAAAAACACTAGAGTGAAACTGTCTGTGAAACTGTCTTGTGGTATGTGGATTCATCTCACAGAGTTAAACTTTTCTTTTGATTCAGTAGATTGGAAAAATTCTTTTTGTGGAATCTGCTAAGGGATATTCAGGAGCCCATTGAGACCTGTGGGGAAAAAGTGAACATACCCAGATAAAAACTAGAAAGAAACCACGTGTGAATTGGCTCTTTTTAGAGAATATATGCAGGGACATTTGGTAGTTCTTTGAGACCTACGGGGAAAAACTGAATATCCCCAGATAAAAAGTAGAGAGAAAGTATCTCTGAAACTGCTTTGAGATATGTGGTTTTATCACACAGAGTTAAATATTTCCTTTGATTCAGCAGGTTGGGAACACTCTTCTTGGAGAATCTACTAAGAGACATTTATAAGCCCATTGAGGCCATGTTGAAAAATGAATATTCAGAGGTAAAAATTAGAAAGAAGCTATCTTTGAAACTGCTCATTTATGAGTAGATTCATTTCACAGAGTTAAAACTTTCTTTTGATTCAGCAGGTTGGAACCTCTTTCTGTAGAATTTGAAAAGGGACATTTGAGAGCCCATTGAGGCCTAGGCAGAAAATTGGGATATCCACAGATTACAAACTAGAAAGAACCTATCTGTGAAATTGCTTTGTGATGTGTGGATTTATCTCATGGAGTTAAAATTTTCTTTATATTCAGCAGGTTGAAAACACTTTTTTCCTAAATCTTTGAAGGGACATTTGGTAGCCCATTGAGGCCTATGAAGAAAAATAGAATATTCCCAGATAAAAACCAGAAAGAAGCTATCTTTGAAACTGCTTTGTGATACGTAGATTCATCTCACAGAGTTAAACCTTACATTTGATTCAGCAGGTTGGAAACACTTTTTTGAGAATCTATGAAGGGACACTTGGGAGCCCATTGAAGCTTAGGGGGAAAATCAAATATCACCAGTTATAAACTAGAAAGAAGCAAGTTGTGAAACTGCATTATTTTGCGTGGATTCATCTTAAAATTTTAGACTTTCTTTTGTTCAGCTGGTTGTGAACACTCTTTTTGTAGTATCTGCAAAGAGACATTTAGGAGCCCATTGAGGTCTATGGGGGAAAACTTAATATCCCCAGATAAACACAAGAAGGAAGCTATCTTTGAAACTCCTCTGTGATGTGTCGATTCATCTCACAGCATTAAATCTTTGTTTTGATTCAGAAGGTTGGAAACACTACTTTTGTAGGATCTGCAAAGTGAAATTTGGAAACTTATTGAGGTCTATGGGGAAAAAGCAAATATACCCAGATAAAAACTAGAAAGAAGCAATCTGTGAAACTACTTTGTGAGGTGTGAATTTACGTCATGGAGTTAATCTTTTCTTTACATTCGGCAGTTTGGAAACATTCTTTTTGTAGAATATGCAAAGGCACATTTGAGAGCTCATTGAGGCCTATGGGGAAAATCAGAATAGCCCTAGATAAAAACTAGAAAGAAGCTATCTGTGAAACTGCTTTGTGATCTGTGGATTCATCTCACAGAGTTAAACCTTTCTTTTAATTCGGCAGGTTAAAAACATTCTTTTTGGAGGATCTGCAAAGGGACATTTTGTAGCCCATGGATGCCAATTGGAAAAAAAAAAAAACGAATATCATTAGATAAAATCAAGAACGAAGCTATCACTTACTTGTGCTGTGTGGATTCATCTACAGAGTTAAGCCATTCTATTGATTCAGCAGGTTGGAAATGTTGTTTTTGGAGAATCTGTGATGGGACCTTTTAAGGCCCTTTTAGGCCTTGGCAAAACCCCAAATATCCCCACATAGAAACTAGATAGACGCTATCTGCAAAAATGCTTTCTGATGTGTGGATCCATCCCACAGAGCTAAATATTTCTTTTGATTCAGCATGTTGGAAACAATCTTTTGTAAGATCTTAAGGGACATTTGGGAGCCTATTGAGATCTATGGGAAAAAAAGTAAATATCTCCAGGAAAAAACTAGAAAGAAGCTATCTTACAAACTGCTTTGTAATGTGTGGATTTATCTCCCAGTGCTAAACCTTTCTTTTGATTCAGCAGGTTGAAAACGCTCTTAATACAGAACCTATGATGGGCCATTTGGGAGCCCGATAAGGCCAATGGGTAAAAATTGGATATACACAAATAAAAAAAGGAAAGAAGCTATTTGTGAAACTGCTTTGTGAAGCATGGATACATTTGACAGACTTGAACCTTTCTGTTGATTCAAAAGGTTGGCAACACTCTTTGTGGAGAATCTGCAAAGAGACATTTCGTAGCCCATTGAAGCCTATGGGGTAAAACTGAATATCCTCAGATAAAGATGAAAAAAAAAAAAAGAAAAAAAGCTATGTGAAACAGCTTTGTCATATGTGCATATATCTCATAGAGTTAAACCTTTCTTTTGATTCAGCAGGTTTAAAACACTCTGTTTGGAGAATCTGCAAAGGGACATTTGGGAGCCCATCGATTCCTACAGGGAAAAACCAAATATCTTCTGATAAAAACTAGAAGAAAGCTATCTGTGAGACTACATTGTAACATGTGGATTCATGTCAGAGCTAAAACTTCTTTCTGATTCAGCAGGTTGAAAACAATCTTTTTGGAGTATCTGCAAAGAAACACTTAGCCCATTGAGGCCTATGGGAAAAAAATCCCCAGATAAAAATTAGAGAAAAGCTATCTGTGAAGCTGCTTCATGATATGTAGATTCATTCAACAGAGTTAAGCATTTTTTGGATTCACCAGGCTGGAAACACTCTTATTGGAGAATCTGCAAAGGGACATTTGGGAGCCAATAAAGGCTTATGTGGAAAAATTGAATATCCCCAGATGAAAACAAGAATCTGTGAAGGGACATGTGAGGCCTATGGGAAAAACCTGAATATCCCCAGATGAAACCTAAAAAGAAGCTATGTGTGAAATTTTTTCATAATATATCAATTTATCTCATAGATTTGAACCTTTCTTTTGATTCAGTAGTTTAGAAACACTCTTTTTGGAGTACCTGTGTAGGGACATTTGGGAACACATTGAGGCCTATGGGGAAAAGCAGAATATTTCCAGATAAAAAGTAGAAAGAAGCTATCTGTAAAACTGCATTATGATACTTGGATTCATCTCAAAAAGATAAATATTTGTTTGGATACAGTAGGATGGAAACACACTTTTTTGGAGAATCTTTGATGGGACATTTGGGAACTAATTGAGACCTAAGGATAAAAACTGAATATCCTCAGATAAAAATTAGAAATAAGCAATCTGTGAAACTACTTTGTAATGTGTGGATTCATTTCACAGAGTTAAACCTTTTTTTTTTTTTTTTGACTCAGCAGGCTAAAAACACTCTGGTTGATGAAACTGCAAAGGGATATTTAAGAGCCCACTGATGCCTCTGAGGAAAAACAGAATATCCCAAGGTAAAAAGTAGAAAAAGTTATCTGCGAATATGCTTTGTGATGTGTGGATTCATCAAATAGAACTGTATCTTTCTGTTGATTCAGCATGATGGAAACACGTTTTCTGTAGAATCCATGAAGGGAAATTGGAAAGCCCTTTGAGGCCTATGAAGCAAAGCCAAATATCCTCAGATAAAAAACGAAAAAAGCTATCTCTGAAACTGCTTTGTGGTGACTGGATTCATCTCACAGACTTAAACTTTTTTTTTCATTCAGCAAGTTGGAAATACTCTTTTTGGAGAATCTGAAAAGGGGCATTTGGAAGCCCATTGAGGCCCAGGAGGAAAACTAAATATGCCCAGATAAAAACTAGAAAGCAGCCATGTGGGAAACTGCTTTTTCATGTGTGGATTCGTCTCACAGAGTTAAACATTTCTTTTGATTCACCAGGTTGGAAACACTCTTTTTGGAGAAACTGTAAATGGATATTTGGAAGCCAGTTGAGGACTATGGAAAAAAAATATTCCCAGATAAAAACAAGAAAGACTCTTATCTGTGAAACTGCTTTGCTGTGTGTGGATTCATCTCAGAGAGGTAAACCTTTCTTTTGATTCAGCAGGGTTGAAACACTCTTGTTGGAGCATCTGTAATGTGACAATTGGGACCTGATAGAGGCCTATGGGGGAAAAACCAGATAAAAACTGGAAAGAAGCCATCTGTGAAGTTGATTTCTGATGTTTGGTTTCATCTCACAGAACAAAGCCTTTCTTTTGATCCAGTAGATTGCAAATATTCTTTTTGTAGAATCTGTGAAGGGACATTTTGGAGCCCTTTGAGGCCTATGGGGCAAAACCAAATATCCTGAGATTAAAAACTAGAAAGAAAGTTATCTGAAACTGCTTTGTGATGTGTGTATTCATCTCAGAGTTAAAACATTCTTTTGATTCAGTAGGTTGGAAACACTCTTTCTGCAGAATCTGCAAAGGGAAATTTGAGAGCTCATTGAGGCCTAAGGGGCAAAATCAAATATCCTGAGATTAAAAAAACTCGGAAGAAAGCTATCTGTGAAACAGCTTTGTGATGTATGGATTCATCTCACAGAGTTAAAACACTGTTTTGATTCAGTAGGTTGGACACACTCTTTTTGGGGAATCTGCAAAGAGACATTTGTGACCCTATCGAAGCATATGGGGCAACATTGAATATCCTCAGATAAAAACTCGAAAGAAGTGATCAAAGAAACTACTATGTGATGTGTTGATTCATCTCACAAAGTTAGACATTTTCTTTGATTAGGCAGATTGGAACCACACTGTTGGGAGAATCTATGAAGGAACATTTGGGATCCCACTTATGCCTATGAGGAAAAAATGAATATCCCCAAATAAAAACTAGAAAGAAGGTATATGTGAAACTGGACTGTGACTGTGGATTCATGTCACATAGTTAGACATTTTCTTTGATTCATCAGGTTAAAATACTTTTTTTGAGAATCTATGAAGGGACACCTGGGAGCCCACTGAGGTATATAAGAAAAAATTGAATATCTCCAGACAAAAACTAGAAATAAGCTATCAGTGAAATTGCGTTGTGATGTGTGAATTCATCTCACAGTGTTAATGCTTTCTTTTTATTCACCAGGATGGAAACACTCATTTTGTAGAATCTGAGAAGGGACATTTAGGAGCTCTTTGAGGACTATGGAACAAAACCGAATATCCCTAGAAAAAAACTAGAAAGAAGCTATCTGTGAAACGGCTTTGTGATGTGTGGATTGTTCTCTCAGAGTCAAACCTTTCTTTTGATTCAGCACTTTGGTAACACTGTTTCTGGAGAATCTGTGAAGGTACGTTTGGGAGGACCTTGAGGCCTATAGAAAAAAACAATCATTCCCAGGTAAAAACTAGAAAGAAGCACTCTGCGAATCTGCATTGTGATATGTGGATTCATTTTGCAGAGTTAAACATTTCTTTTGATTTAGCAGGTTGGAAACACACTTTCTCAAGCATCGTTGAAGGGATTTTGGGAGCTCATTGAGGCCTGTTGCAAATCCGAATATCCCTAGATTAAACTAGAGAGAAACTATTGGTGAAACTACTTTCTGATGTGTAGATTTATCTCACAGAGACAAAATTTTCTTTTGATTCTCCAGGTTGGAAACCCGATTTTTAAAAAATCTGTGAAGGGACATTGGGGAACTCTTTCTTTCTATTACCCAGTTTGAAACTGCGACATGGATGGATTTGCGAAGGTGCATTCGGGAGCACATTCAGGACTGTGGGGAAATAGGAAATATCTTCAGATAAAAACTGGAGAGAAGCTTTCTGAGAAACTGCTTTGTGATGTGCGCATTCCACTAAGGGAGCTATACCTCTTTTCTCATAAGGCAGTGCTTGAATACTGTTCCTGTAAAACTGAAAAAGTAATATTTTGCAGCACATTGAAGACTATGGTGAAAAGTGAAATATCCTGAAATAAAACCCAGAAAGAAGCATGCCAAGAAACTGCTCTCTGACGTGTGCATTCATTTCAGAGAGTTAAAGCTTACACTACGTTCCCAGTTTGGAAAATCTGTCTTTGAGGAAAATGTGAAGGGATATTAAGTGGTGCCTGGAGGCTTGTGGTGAGAAAGGAAACGTCTTCCAGTGAAAACTGGAGAGAAGCTTTGGGAGCAACTGCTTTGTGACGTGTGTGTTCATCTCATAGAGTTAAATCTTTCTTGGGATTGAGCAGATTGAAATTATTGTTTCTGTGAAACCTGAGAAAGGACATTTGGGAACGCTCTTAAGAATATGCTGAAAAAGAAATACCCTCCGATAAAAACCAGAAGGAAACTTTCTATGAAACTGCTCTAGGTCACGTGAATTTCACTCGCATAGTTAAGCTTCTGTTTTCATTGAGCAGTATTTTAATACTGTTTTAGGTTAGTCAGCTAAGGGATACTGGGGAGCACTTTGAGGCTTATGGTGAAAACGGAAATATCTTCAGATACACACCAGAGTGAAGATTTCCGAGGAGCTGCTTTGTGAAGTGTGCATTCCACTCACAGAGTTACATTCTTCTTCTCATACAGGATTGGGGAATCCTGCTTGGAGAAAATCTACCAGGGGACATTCGGGAGAATATGGATGGCTATGGTGAAAAAGGAAAAATCCTCAGACAAAAACTGGAAAGAAGTTTTCTGTAAAACTGCTTTGTGAAACATATGTCTATTCATCTCACATAGATAAAACTTTCTTTCTATTATGCAGTTATGAAACTGTGCGATGGACAGATTCGTGAAGGGACATTCGGGAGCACATTCAGGCTTGTGGGGAAATAGAAGATACCTTCAGATAAAAACTGGAGAGAAGCTTTTGGAGAAACTGCTTTGTGATGTGTGCATTCCACTGAGGAAGTTATACCTCTTTTCTCACAAGGCAGTGTTTGAACACTGTTCCTGTAAAACTGAGAAAGCGATATTTTGCAGTGCATTGAAGAATATGGCAAAAAGTGAAATATCCTGAAATAAAACCAGAAAGAATCATTCCAACAAACTGCTCTCTGATGTGTGCATTCATTTCAGAGAGTTAAAGCTTACACTACGTTGCCCAGTTTGGAAACTCTGTCTTTGTGGAATCTGTGAAGGTATATTAAGTGGCGCCCAGAGGCTTGTGGTGAGAAACAAAAAGTCTTCCGATGAAAACTGGAGAGAAGCTTTCGGAGTAACTGCTTTGTGATGTGTGTATTAATCTCATAAAGTTAAATCATTCTTTGGATTGAGCAGCTTGAAATCACTGTTTCTGTGGAACCTGAGAAAGGACATTTGGGAATTCTCTAAAGAATATGGTGAAATAGAAATACCCTCTGATAAAAACTGAAAGGAAATTTTCTGTGAAAGCGCTCTTGGTCATGTGAAGTGCACTTGTTCATATAAGCATCTGTTTTCATTGAACAGTATTCTAACACTGTTTTAGGTTTGTCAGCTAAGGGATACTCGGGAGCACTTTGAGGCTTATGGAGTAAATGGAATTGTCTTCAGATAGACACTGGAGAGAAGATTTCCGAGGAGCTGCTTTGGGACGTGTGCTTTACACTCACAGGGTTATACTTTTCTTCTCATAGAGGACTGAGGAATCCTGTGTGGGGAAAAAGCTACCAGGAGACATTGGGGAGTATATAGACAGCTATGGAGAAGAAAGAAATATCCTCAGACATAAATTGGAAAGAAGCTTTCTGTGAAACTGCTTTCTGATAGATATGTCTATTCATCTCACATAGATAAAACTTTCTGTTATGCAGTTTTGAAGCTGCGTCATGGACCGATACATGAAGGGACATTCGGGAGCACATTCAGGCCTGAGTGGGTAATAGGAGATATCTTCAGATAAAAACTGCAGAGAAGATTTCTGAGAAACTGCTTTGTGATGTGTGTATTCCACTCAGGGAGTTATAACTCTTTTCTCATAAGGCAGTGTTTGAACTCTGTTCCTGTAAAACTGAAAAAGTGATATTTTGCAGCACATTGAAGACTATGGTGACAAGTGAAATATCCTGAAATAAAACCCAGAAAGAAACGTTCCAAGAAACTACTCTCTGACGTGTGCATCCATTTCAGAGAGTTAAAGCTTACACTACGTTGCCCAGTTTGGAAACTGAGTTTGGGGAATCTGTGAAGGGATACTAAGTGGCACCTGGAGGCTTGTGATGAGAAAGGAAACGTCATCCGATGAAAACTGGAGGGAAACGTTAGAAGTAACTGCTTTGTGAGGTGCGTATTCAACTCATAGAGTTAAATCATTCTTAGGATTGAGCATTTTGAAATCACTGTTTCTGTGGAACCTGAGAAAGGACATTTGGGAAGGCTCCTAAGAATATGCTGTAAAAGAAATACCCTCCATGAAAAAAAAAGAAGGAAATTTTCTGTGAAACTGCTCCAGGTCATGTGAAATCCGCTTCTGTTTTCATTGAGCAGTATTCCAACACTGTTTTAGGTTAGTCAGCTAAAGGACAGTAGGGAGCACTTTGAGGCTTACAGTGAAAACGGAAATATCTTCAGATAGATACTGGAGAGAAGATTTCCAAGGAGCTCCTTTGTGACGTGTGCCTTACACTCACAGAGTTATACTTTTATTCTCATAGAGTATTGGGGAATCCCATTTTGAGAAAAAGCTAGCAGGGGATATTCGGGAGTATATGGGTGGGTATGATGAAAAAGGAAATATCCTCAGACAAAAACCGGAAAGAAGCTTTCTGTGAAACTGCTTTGTGATAGATATGTCTATTCGTCTCACATAGATGAAACTTTCTTTATATTACACAGTTTTGAAACTGCATCATGGTCGGATTCGTGAAGGGACATTCGGGGAACATTCAGGCCTGAGGGGAAATAGGAGATATCGTCAGATAAAAACTGGAGAGAGGCTTTCTGAGAAACTGCCTTGTGATGTGTGCATTCCATTCAGAGAGTTATACCTCTTTCCTCATAAAGAAGTGTTTGAACACTGTTCCTGTAAAACTGAAAAAGTGATATTTTTTAGCGTATTGAAGACTATGGTGAAACGTGAAATATTCTGAAATAAAACCATAAAGAAGCATTCCAAGAAACCGTTCTCTGCCGTGTGCATTCATTTCAGAGACTTAAAGCTTACACTATGTCTCCCAGTTTGTAAACTCTGTCTTTGAGGAATCTGTGAAGGGATATTAAGTGGCGCCCGGAGGCTTGTGATGAGAAATGAAATGACTTCCGATGAAAACAGGAGAGAAGTTTTCGGAGCAACTGCTTTGCCATGTGTGTATTCATCTCATAGAGCTAAATCAACCTTTGGATTGAGCAGTTTGAAATCACTGTTTCTGTGGAACCTGAGAAAGGACATTTGGGAATGCTCTTAAGAATATACTGATAAAGAAATACCCTCCGATAAAAACCAGAAGGAAACATTCTGTGAAACGGCTCTAGGTCAGTGAAGTTCACTCGCACAGTTAATCTTCTGTCTTCATTGACCAGTATTCTAACCCTCTTATAGTTGAGTCAGCTAACGGATACTCGTGAGTGCTTTCAGGCTTATGGTGAAAAGGAAAATATCTTCAGATAGAAACTGGAGAGCTGATATCCGAGGAGCTGCTTTGTGACATGTGCATTCCACTCACAGAGTTATACTTTTCTTCTCATGGAGGGTTGGGGAATCCCATTTGGAGAAATAGCTACCAGGGGACATTCGGGAGTATATGGACTGATATGGTGAAGAAGTAAATATCCTAGGACAAAAACTGGAAAGAAGCTTTCTGTGAAACTGCCTTGTGACAGATATGTCTATTCATCTGACATAGATAAAACTTTCTTTCTATTATGCAGTTATGAAACTGTGTCATGGATGGATTCACGAAGGGACATTCGGGAACACATTCAGGCATATGCTGAAAAAGGAGATATCTTCAGATAAAAACTGGAGAGAAGCTTTCGGAGAAACTGCTTTGTGATGTGTGCATTCCACTAAGGTAGTTATACCTCTTTTCTCATAAGGCAATGTTTGAACACTGTTACTGTAAAACTGAAAAAGTTATATTTTGCAGCAGATTGAAGATTATGGTGAAAAGTGAAATATCTTGGAATAAATCCCAGAAAGAAGCGTTACAAGAAACAACTCTCTGGTGTGTGTATTCATTTGAGAGAGTTAAAGCTTACAATACGTTGCCCAGTTTGGAAATTCTGTCTTTGAGAAATCTGTGAAGGGATATTAAGTGGCACCCGGAGGCTTGTGGTGAGAAAGGAAACGTCTTCCAATGAAAACTGGAGAGAAGCTTTTGGAGAAACTGCTTTGCCATGTGTGTATTCATCTCATAGAGTTAAACCATTCTTTGGAATGAGCAGTTTGAAATCACTGTTTCTGTGGAAACTGAGAAAGGACATTTGGGAACGCTCTTAAGAATATGCTGAAAAGGAAATAACCTCCAATAAAAACCAGAAGGAATCTTTCTCTAAAACTGCTCTAGGTCGCATGAAGTCCACTCGCACAGTTAAGCTTCTGTTCTCATTGAGCAGTATTCTTACACAGTTTTTATTTAGTCTGTGAAGTGATAATCGGGAACAGTTTGAGGCATATGGTGGAAAAGGAAATATCTTCACATAAAAACTGGAGATAAGATTTCCGAGGAGCTGCTTTGTGACATGTGCATTCCACTCACAGAGTTATACTATTCTTCTCATAGAGTATTGGGGAATCCTGTTTGCAGAAAAAGCAACCAGGAGACATTCAGGAGTGTATGGATGGCTATATTGAAAAAGGAAATATCCTCAGATAAAAACTGTATAGAAGCTTTTTGTAAAAGTGCTTTCTGATAGATATGTCTATTCATCTCACCTAGATATAGCTTTCTTTCTATTATGCAGTTTTGAAACTGCCTCATGGACAGATTCACGAAGGGACATTCGGGAGCGCATTCAGGCCTGTGGTTAAATATTATATATCTTCAGATAAAAACTGGAGAGAAGCTATTTGATAAACTGCTTTGTGATGTGTGCATTCCACTCAGGGAGGTATAGCTCTTTTCTCATAAGGCAGTGTTTGAACACTATTCCTGTAAAACTGAAAAAGTGCTAGTGTGCATCGCATTGAAGACTATGGCAAAAAGTAAAAAATCCTGAAATGAAACACAGAAAGAACCAATCCAAGAAAATGCTCTCCGACATGTGCATTCACTTCAGAGAGTTAAAGTTTACACTACGTTGCCCAGTTTGGAAACTCTATCTATGAGGAATATGTGAAGGGATATTAAGTGGCGCCCGGAGCCTTGTGGTGAGAAAGAAAACGTCTTCCGATGAAAACTGCGGAGAAGCTTTCAGAGCAACTGCTTTGTGATGTGTGTATTCATCTCATAGAGTTAAATCAGTCTTTGGATTGAGCAGTTTGAAAACACTGTTTCTGTGGAACCTGAGAAAGGATATTTGGGAATACCCTTAAGAATATGCTGAAAGATGAGTACCCTTTGATAAAAACAAGAAAGAATCTTTCTGCAAAACTGCTCTAGGTCACGTGAAGTCCACTCACACAGATAAGCTTCTGTTTTCATTGAGCAGTAATCTAACATTGTTTTTGTTTAGTCTGTGAAGTGATAAGCGGGAGCGCTTTGTGGCATATGGGGAAAAAGGAAATATCTGCAAATAGAAACTGGAGAGAAGATTTCCGAGGAACTGCTTTGTGACATGTGCATTCCACTCACGGAGTTATACTTTTTTTCTTATAGAAGATTGGGTAATCCTATTTGGAGGAAAAGCAACCAGGGGACATTTGGGAGTATATGGATGGCTATATTGAAAAAGGAAATACCCTCAGACAAAAACTGGAAAGAAGCTTTCTGTGAAACTGCTTTGTGATAGATATGTCTATTCATCTCACATAGATATAGCTTTCTTTCTATTACGCAGTTTTGAAACTGCATCATGTATGGATTCACGAAGTTACATTCAGGAGCTCACTCAGAAATGTGGGGAAAAAGAAATATCTTCCAATAAAAACAGGAGAGAAGATTTCTGAGAAACTGCTTTGTGATGTGTGTATTCCACTCAAGGAGATTTACCTCTTTTCACATAAGGCAGTGTATGAACACTGCCTCTGTAATACTGAAAAAGTGATAGTTTGCAGTGCATTGAAGACTATGGCGAAAAGTGAAATATCCTGAAATAAAACCCAGAAAAAGCGTTCCAAAAAACTGATCTCTGACATGTGCATTCATTTCAGAGAGTTGAAGCTTACACTACGTTACCCAGTTTGGAAAAGCTGTCTTTGAGGAATCTGTGCAGGGATATTAAGTGGTGCCCAGAGGCTTGTGGTGAGAAAGGAAAAGTCTTCGGATGAAAACTGAAAAGAAGCCTTTGGAGCAACTGCCTTGTGATGTGTGTATTCATCTCTTAGAGTTAAATCGTTCTTTGGATAGAGCAGTTTGAAATCACTGTTTCTGTGGAACCTGAGAAAGGACATTTGGCAACGCTTTTGAGAATATGCTGAAAAAGAAATACCTTCTGATAAAAAACAGAAGGAATCTTTCTGTGAAACTGCTCTAGGTGACGTGAATTCCACTCGCACAGTTAAGCTTCTGATTTCATTGAACAGTATTCTAACACTGTTTTAGGTTAGTCAGCTAACGGATACTCAGGAATGCTTTGAGGTTTACAGTGAAAACAGAAATATCTTCAGATAGATACTGGATAGCAGATTTCCGAGGAGCTGCTTTATGACGTGTGCATTCCACTCACAGAGTTATACTTTTGTTCTCATAGAGGATTGGGGAAACCCATTTGAGAAAAAGCTACCAGGGGACATTCAGGAGTATATGGACGGCTATGGTGAAAAAGGAAATATCCTCAGACAAAAACTGGAAAGAAGCTTTCTGTGAAACTGCTTTGTGATAGATACGTCTATTCATCTCATCTAGATAAACTTTCTTTCTATTATGCAGTTTTGAAAATGCGTCATAGATGGATTCACGAAGGGACATTAGGGGGCACATTCAGGAATGTGGAAAAATAGGAAATATCTTCAGATACAAATTGGAGACAAGCTTCCTGAGAAATTGGTTTGTGATCTGTGCGTTCCACTCCGGGAGTTATAGCTCCTTTCTCATAAGGCAGTGTTTGAACACTGTTCCTGTAAAAGTGAAAAAGTGAAATTTGCAGTGCATTGAAGACTGTGGTGGAAGTGAAATATCCTGAAATAAAACTCAGAAAGAAGCATTCCAGGAAACTGCTCTCTGACGTGTGCATTCATTTCAGAGAGTTAAAGCTTAGATTGCTTTGGCCAATTTGGAAACTCTGTCTTTGAGGAATATGTGAAGGTATATTAAGTGAATCCCAGAGGCTTGTGGTGAGTAAAGAAACGTCTTCTGATGAAAACTGGAGAGAAGCTTTTGGAACAACTGCTTTGTGATGTGTGTATTCATCTCATAGAGTTAAATTATTCTTTGGATTGAGCAGTTTTAAATCACTGTTTTTGTGGAACCTAAGAAAGAATATCTGGGAATGCTCTTATGAATATGCTGAAAAAGAAATACCCTCTGATAAAAACCAGAAGGAAACTTTCTGTGAAATTGCTCTAGGTCACGTGAAGTCCCCTCACACAGTTAAGCATCTGGTTTCATTGAGCATTATTGTAACACTGTTTTAGGTGTGTCAGCTAAGGGATACTAGGGAGCGCTTTGAGGCTTACGGTGAAAATGAAAATATTTTCAGATATTTACTGGAGAGAAGATTTCTGAGGAGCTGCTTTCTGACGTGTGCATTCCACTCACAGAGTTTTACTTTTCTTGTCATAGAGGACTGGGAATCCCTTTTGGAGAAAAAGTTATCAGGGGACATTCAGGAGTATATGGATGGCTATGGTGAAAAAGGAAATATCTTCAGACAAAAACTGGAATGAAGCTTCCTGTGAAACTGCTTTGTGATAGATATGTCTATTCATTTCATGTAGACAAAACTTTCTTTGTATTGCGCAGTTTTGAAACTGCGGTATGGACGGATTCGCGAAGGGACATTCAGGAGCACATTCAGGCATACGGTGTAAAAGGAGATATTTTCAGATAAAAACTGGAGAAAAGCTTTCTGAGAAACTGCTTTTTGATGTGTGCATTCCACTCAGGGTGTTATTCCTCTTTTCTCAAAAGACAGTGTTTGAACACTGCTCCTGTAAAACCGAAAATGTGGTATTTTGCAGGGCATTGAAGACAGTGGCGAAAAGTGAAATATCCTGAAATAAAACCCAGAAAGAAGCATTTGAAGAAACTACTCTCTGTCGTGTGCATTCACTTCAGAGAGTTAAAGATTACGTTACGTTGCCCAGTTTGGAAACTCTGTCTTTGAGGAATCTGTGAAGGGCTATTAAGAGACACCTGGAGGCTTGTGGTGAGAAAGGAAAAGTCTTCCGATGAAAATTGGAGAGAAGTTTTCGGAGCAACTTCTCTGTGATGTGCGTGTTCATCTCCTTGAGTTAAATCATTCTTTAGTTTGAGCAGTTTGAAATCACTGTTTCTGTGGAACCTGAGAAAGGACATTTGGGAATGCTGCTAAGAATATACTGAAAAAGAAATACCCTCTGATAAAAAACCGAAGAAAATTTTCTGTGAAACTGCTCTATGTCACCTGAATTCCACTCACACAGTTAAGCTTCTGTTTTCATTGAGCAGTATTCTAACACTGTTTTAGGTTTGTCAGTTAAGGAATAATCGGGATCACTTTTAAGATTACGGTGAAAACGGAAATATCTTCAGATAGATACTGGAGAGAAGATTTCCGAGGAGCTGCTTTGTGACATGTGTATTCCACTCACAGAGTTATACTTTTTACTCAGAGAGGATAGGTGAATCCTGTTTGGAGAAAAAGCTACCGGGGACATTCGCGAGTATATGGATGGCTATGGTGAAAAAGGAAATATCCACAGACAAAAACTGGACAGAAGCTTTCTGTGAAACTGCTTTGTGATAATATGTCTATACATCTCACATAGATAAACGTTTCTTTCTATTACGCAGTTTTGAAACTCAGTAATGGATGGATTCACGAAGGGATATTTGAGAGCACATTCAGGTCTGAGGGGTGAATAGGAGATATCTTCAGATAAAAACTGGAGAGAAACTTTCAGAGAAACTGCTTTGTGATGTGTATATTCCACTCAGGGAGTTTTATCTCTTTTCTCATGGGGCAGTGTTCGAACACTGTTCCTGTAAAACTGAAAAAGTGATATTTTGCAGTGCATTGAAGACTGTGGCAAAAAGTGAAACATCCTGAAATAAAACTCTTTAAAGAAGCGTTCGAAGAAACTGCTCTCTGACGTGTGCATTCATTTTAGAGATTTAAAGGTTACACTATGTTGCCAGTTGGGAACCTCTGTCTTTGAGGAATTTGTGAAGGGCTATTAAGTAACACCCAGAGGCTTGTTGTGAGAAAGGAAACGTCTTCCAACGGAAACTAGAGAGGAGCTTTTGGTCCAACTGCTTTGTGAAGTGTGTATTCATCTCATAGAGTTAAATCATTCTTTGTATTGATCAGTTTGAAATCACTGTTTCTGTGGAATTTGAGAAAGAACATTTGGGAACACTCTTAAGAATATGCTGAAAAAGTAATACCCTCCAATTAAAACCAGAAGGAACCTTCCTGTGAAACTGGTCTAGGTCACATGAATTCCACTCACACAGTGAAGTTTCTGTTTTCATGGAGCAGTATTCTAACACTGTTTTAGGTGAGTCAGCTAATGGATACTCGGGAGTGCTTTGAGGCTTATGGTGAAAACTCAAATATCTTCAGATAGATTCTGGAGAGCAGATTTTTCAGGAATTGTTTTCTGACGTGTGCATTCAACTCACAGAGTTATACTTTTCTTCCCATAGAGGATTGGGGAATCACGTTTGGACAAAAAGCTACCAGTGGTTATTCGGGAGTATATGGACGGCTATGGTGAGAAAGGAAATCTCCTCAGACAAAAACTGGAAAGACGCTTTCTGTGAAACTGCGTTGTGACAATATGTCTATACATCTCACATAGATGAAACTTTCTTTCTATTACTCAGTTTAGAAAGTGCATCATGTACGGATTCACGAAGGGACATTCGGGAGAACATTCAGGCCTGAAGGGGAAATAGGATAAATCTTCAGATAAAAATTGGAGAGAATCTTTCTGAGAAACTGCTTTGTGATGTGTGCGTTCCACTCAGGGAGTTATACCTCTTTTCTCAGAAGGCAGTGTTTGAACACTGTTCTTGTAAAACTGAAAAAGTGATATTTTGCAGTGTATTGAAGAGTATGGTGAAAAGTGAAATATCCTGAAGTAAAACCCAGAAAGATGCATTCCAAGAATCTGCTCTCTGACCTCTGCATTCATTTCAGAGAGTTAAAACTTATCCTGCATTGCCCAGTTTGGTAAATCTGTTCTTGAGGAATCTGTTAAGGGATGTAAAGTGGCGCCCGGAGGTTTGTGGGGATAAAGGAAACGTCTTCCGATGAAAATTGGATAGAAGCTTTTGGAGCAACTGCTTTGAGATTTGTTTATTCATCTTTTAGAGTTAAATCATTCTTTAGATTCAGCAGTTTGAAATCACTGTTTCTGTGGAACCTGAGAAAGGACTTTTGGGAACGCTCTTAACAGTATGCTGAAAAAGAAATATCCTCCGATAAAAACCAGAAGGAAACTTTCTGTGAAACTGCTCTAGGTCATGTGAAGGCCTCTCGCACAGTTAAGCTTCTGTTTTCATTGAGCAGTATACTAAAACTGTTTTAGGTTAGTCAGCTAAGGGATACTCGGGAGCGTATTGAGGCTAACGGTGAAAACGGAAATGTCATCAGATAGATACTGGAGAGAAGATTTCCAAAGAACTGCCTTGTGACTTGAGCATTCCACTCACAGAGTTATACTTTCTTTTTCCAATAGAGGATTGGGGAATCCCGTCTTCAGAAAAAGCTAACAGCGAACATTCAGGATTATGCCGACAGCAATGGTGATAAAGGAAATATCCTCAGACAAAAACTGGAAAGAAGCTTCCTGTGAAACTGCTTTGTGATAGATATGTCTATTCATCTCACAAAGATAAAATTTGCTTTCTATTACACAGTTTTGAAACTGCTTCATTTTGGATTCGTGAAGGGAGTTTCAGGAGCACATTCAGACCTGTGGGGAAATAGGAGATATTTTAAGATAAAAACTGGAGAAAAGCATTCTGAGAAACTGCTTTGTGATGTGTACATTCCACTCAGGAAGTTACACCACTTTTATCATAAGGCAGTGTTTGAACACTGTTCCTGTAAAACTGAAAAAGTGATATTTTGCAGCGCATTGAAGACTATGGCGAAAAGTGAAATATCCTGAAATAAAACCCAGAAAGAAGAGTTCCAAAAAACTACTCTCTGAAGTGTGCACTCATTTCAGAGAGTTAAAGCTTACACTATGTTACCCAGTTTGGAAACTCTGTCTTTTCGGAATCTGTGAAGGGTTATTTAGTGACACCTGGAGGCGTTTGGTGACACAGGAAACGTCTTCCAATGAAAACTGGAGAGAAGCTTTCGGAGCAACTGCTTTGTGATGTGTGTATTCATCTCTTAGAGTTAAATCATTCTTTGGTTTGAGCAGTTTGAAATCACTGTTTATGTGGAACCTGAGAAAGGACATTTGGGAACGCTCTCAAGAATATGCTGAAAAAGTAATACCCTCAGATAAAAACCAGAAGGAAACTTTCTGTGATACTGCTCTAGGTCACATGAAGTCCACTCGCACAGTTAAGCTTCTGTTTTCATTGAGCAGTATTCTAACACTGTTTTAGGTTAGTCAGCTAAGAGATACTCGGGATCACTTAGAGGCTTACAGTGAAAATGGAAATATCTTCCAATAGATACAGGAGAGAAGATTTCCTAGGAGCTGCTTTGTGATGTGTGCATTCCACTCACAGAGTTATACTTTTCTTCTCATAGAGGACTGGCGAATCCCGTTTGGAGAAAAAACTACCAGGGGACATTCGGGAATATATGGATGGCTGTGTAGAAAAAGGAAGTATCCTCAGACAAAACCTGGAAGGAAGCTTTCTGTGAAACTGCTTTGTGATGGATATGTCTATTCATCTCACATAGATAAAACTTTCTTTCTATTACGGAGTTTTGAAACTTTGTCATGGACGGATTCACGAAGGGACATTCGAGAGCAATTCAGGCCTGTGGGGAAACAGAAGATATCTTCAGATGAAAACTGGAGAGAAGCTCCAGCATATTATTTTGCAGTGTATCGAAGAGTATGGCGAAAAGTGAAATATCCTGAAGTAAAACCCAGAAAGATGTGTTCCAAGAATCTGCTCTCTGACCTGTGCATTCATTTCAGAGAGTTAAGGCTTATCCCGCATTGCCCAGTTTGGTAAATCTGTCCTTGAGGAATCTGTTAAGGGACATTAAGTGGCGCCTGGAGGTTTGTGATGATAAAGAAAACGTCTTCCAATGAAAACTGGATAGAAGCTTTCGGAGCAACTGCTTTGAGATCTGTTTATTCATCTTTCAGAGTTAAATCATTCTTTGGATTGAGCAGTTTGAAATCACTGTTTCTGTGGAACCTGAGAAAGGTCTTTTGGGAATGCTCTCGAGTATCCCAAAAAACTGGAGAGAAGATTTTGGAGCAACTGCTTTGTGATGTGTGTATTCATCTCATAGTTTTAAATCATTCTTTGGATTTAGGAGTTTGAAATCTCTGTCTCTGTGGAACCTGAGAAAGGACATTTGTGAATGCTCTTAAGAATATGCTGAAAAAGAAAAAGCCTCCCATAAAAACCAGAAGGAGACTTTCTGTGAAACTACTCTAGGTCACGTGAAGTCCACTGACACATTTCAGTCTCTTTTCACTGAGGAGTATTCTAGCACTGTTTTACATTTTTCAGCTAAGGGATACTCAGTAGCACTTTGAGGCTTATGGAGAAAATGGAAATATCTTCAGATAGATACTGGAGAGAAGATTTCCGAGGTGCTGCTTTGTGACATGTGCATTCCACACACAGAGTTTCACTTTTCTTCTCATAGAGGATTGGGAATCCCATTTGAAGAAAAAGTTACCAGGGACATTCAGTAGCGTATGGATGGCTATGGTGAAAAAGGAAATATCCTCAGATAAAAACTGTAAAGAAGCTTTCTGTGAAACTGGTTTGGGATAGATATATCTATTCATCTCTCATAGATAAAGATTTCTTTCTATTACGCAGTTTTGAAACTGCTTCAAGGACGGATTCATGAAGGGACGTTTGGGAGCACATTCAGGAATGTAGGGAAATAGGGAATATCTTCACATAAAAGCTGGAGAGAAGCTTTCTGAGAAACTGATTTGTGATGAGTGCATTCCACTCAGGGAGTTAGAACTCTTTTCTTATAATGCAGTGTTTGAACACTGTTCCTGTAAAACTGAAAAAGTGATATTTTGCAGTACATTGAAGACAATGGCAAAAAGTGAAATATCCTGAAATAAAACCCATAAAGAAGCATTCCAAGAAACTGCTCTCTAACGTGTGCATTCATTTCAGAGAATTAAAGCTTACACTACGTTGCCCAGTTTGTAAACTCTGTCTTTGAGGAATCTGTGATAGATATTAAGTGGAGACCAGAGGCTTGTGGTGAGAAAGGAAACATCCTCCAGTGAAAACTGGGCAGAAACTTTTGGAGCAACCACTTTGTGATGTGTGTATTCATCTCATAGAGTTAAATCATCCTTTGGGTTGAGCAGTTTGAAGTTATTGTTTCTGTTGGAACTGAGAAAGGACATTTGGGAATGCTCTTAAGAATGTGCAGAAAGAGGAATACCCTCTGATAAAAACCATGAGGAAACTTTTTGTGAAAATGCTCTAGGTCATGCGAAGTCCACTCGCACAGTTAAGTGTCTGCTTTCATTGAGCAGTATTCTAACACTGTTTTAGGTTATTCAGCTAAGGTGTATACTTGGGAGCATTTTGAGGGTTATGATGAAAACAGAAATATCCTCAGATAGATACTGGAGAGAAGATTTCTGAATAGCTGCTTTGTGACATGTGCACTCCACTGACAGAGTTATACTTTTCTTCTCATAGAGGATTGGGGAATCCTTTTTGGAGAAAAAGCTTCCAGGGGACATACGGGAGTATATGCATGGCTATGATGAAAAAGGAAATATCCTCAGACAACAATTGGGAAGAGGCTTTCTTTGAAACCACTTTGTGATAGATACGACTATTCATCTCACATAGATAAAATTTTCTTTCAAATATGCGGTTTTGAAACTGCGTCATGGACGGATTCATGAAGGGACTTTTGGGAGCACATTCAGGCCTGTGGGGGAATGGGAAATATCTTCAAATAAAAACTGGATAGAAGCTTTCTGAGAAACTGCTTTGTGATGTGCGCATTTCACTCAGGGAGTTATACCTCTTTTCTCGTAAGGCAGTGTTTGAACACTGTTCCTGTAAAACTGAAAAAGTGATATTTTGCAGCAGGTAGAAGACTATGGCGAATAGTGAAATACCTGAAATAAAACCCAGAAAGAAGTATTCCAAGAAAATTCTCTCTGACGTGTGCGTTAATTTCAGAGACTTAAAACTTACACTACGTTGAACACTTTGGAAACTGTGTCTTTGAGGAATCTGTGAAGGGATATTAAGTGGCACCCGGAGGCTTGTGGTGAGAAAAAAAACGTCTTGCGATGAAAACTGGAGAGAAACTTTCGGAGCAACTGCTTTGTGATGTGTGTATTCATCTCATAGAGTTAAATCATCCTTTGAATTGAGTAGTTTGAAATCACTGTTTCTGTGGATCCTGAGAAAGGACATTTTGGAACCCTCTTAAGAATATGCTGAAAAAGGAATACCCTCTGATAAAAACCAGAAGGAGACTTTCTGTGAAACTGCTCTATGTCACGTGAAGTCCACTCACACAGTTTAGCTTGTTTTTATTGAGGAGTATTGTAACACTGTTTTAGGTTTTTCAGCTAAGGGATACTCAGGAGCGCTTTGAGGCTAACGGTGAAAATGGAAATGTCTTCAGATAGATACTGGAAAGAAGATTTCCGAGGAGTTGCTTTGTGACATGTGCATTCCACTCACAAAGTTATACTTTTCTTCTCATAGAGGATTGGGGAATCCCATTTGGAGAAAAAGCTACCAGGGGACACTCACAAGTATATGGACGGCAACAGTGAAAAAGGAAGTATCCTCAGACAAAAACTGGAAAGAAGCTTTCTGTGAAACAGGTTTGTGATAGACATGTGTATTCATCTCATGTAGATAAATCTTCCTTTCTATTGCACAGTTTTGAAACTGCATCAAGGATGGATTCATGACGGAACATTCATGAGCAATTCAGGCCTGTGGAGAAATAGGAGATGTCTTCAGATAAAAACTGGAGGGAAGTTTTCTGAGAAACTGCTTTGTGATGTGAACATTCCACTCAGGGACTTATACTTCTTTTCTCATAAGGCAGTGTGTGAACACTATTCCTCTAAAACTGAAAAAGTGATATTTTGCATTGCGTTGAAGGCTGACGAAAAGTGAAATATCCTGAAAGAAAACCCAGAAAGAAGGGTTCCAAGAAACTACTCTCTGATGTGTGCATTCATTTCAGAGAGTTAAGGCTCACACTGCGTTGGTCAGTTTGGAAACTCTGTCTTTGAGGAATCTGTGAAGAGATATTAAGTGGTGCACAAAGGCTTGCGTTGAGAAAGGAAACGTATTCCGAAGAAAACTGGAGAGAAGCTTTCAGAGCAACTTCTTTGTGATGTGTGTTTTCATCTCATAGATTTAAATCATTCTTTGGATTGAGCAGTTTGAAATCACTGTTTCTGTGGAACCTGACAAAGGACTTTTGGGAACACTTTTAAGAATATGCTGAAAAAGAAATACCCTCTGATAAAAACAAGAAGGAAACTTTCTGTGAAGTGTCTCTAGGTCATGTGAAGTCCACTCGCACAGTTAAGCTTCTGTTTCCATTGAGCAGTATTCTAACACTGTTTTTGTTAAGTCTGTGAAGTGATAATCCGGAGCACTTTGAGGCATACGGTGAAAACAGAAATATCTTCAGATAGATCCTGGAGAGAAGATTTCGGAAGAGCTGCTTTGTGACGTATGCATTCCACTCATAGAATTGTACTTTCATTCTCATATAGGATTGGTTAATCCCATTTTGAGAAAAAGCAACCAGAGGACATTCGCGAGTATACGGACGTCTATGGTGAAAAAGAAAGTATCCTCAGACAAAAACTGGAAAGAATCCTTCTGTGAAACTGATTTGTGATGGATATGTCCATTAATCTCACATAGATAAAAGATTTTTTCTATTACGGAATTTTGAAACAGCGTCATGGACAGATTCACGAAGAGACCTTTGGTAGGACATTCAGGCCTGTGGGGAAACATGAGATATCTTCAGATAAAAACTGGTGAGAAGCTTTCTGAGAAATTGATTTGTGAGGTGTGCATTCCACTCAGGGAGTTATACCTCTTTTCTCATAAGGCAGTGTTTGATCACTGTTCCTGTAAAACTGAAACGGTGATATTTTGCAGCACATTTAAGACTATGGCAAAAGGAGAAATATCCTGAAATAAAACCCAGAAAGAAGCGTCCAAGAAACTGCTCTCTGACGTGTACAATCATTTCAAAGAATTAAAGATTACAGTGCGTTGCCCATTTTGGAAACTCTGTCTCTGAGGAATCTTTGAATGGATATTAAGTGGCACCCCTGGGCTTGTGTGGAGAAAGGAAACGACTTCCGATGAAAACTGGACTGATGTTTTCGAAGCAACTGCTTTGTGATGTGTGTATTAATCTCATAGAGAAAAATCATTCTTTGGTTTGAGCACTTTGATATCACTGTTTCTGTGGAACCTGTGAAAGAACATTTGAGAACGCTTTTAAGAATATGCTGAAAAAGAAATACCTTCCGATAAAACCAAAAGGAAACTTTCTGTGAAACATCTCTAGGTCACGTGAAGTCCACTAAAAGAGTTTAGTTTCGTTTTCATTGAGCACTATTTTAACACTGTTTTAGCTGAATCAGCTAAGGGATATTTGGGAGCACTTAGAGGCTAATGGTGAAAACAAAAATAACTTCAGATAGATCCTGGAGAGAATATTTCAAAGGAGCTGATTTTTGACGTGTGCATTCCACTCACAGAGCTATACTTTTCTTCTCATAGAGGGTTGGGGAATTCCGTTTGGAAAAAAAGCTACCAGGGGACATTCAGGAGTGTATGGATGGTATGGTGAAAAAGGAAATATCCTCTAACAAAAACTGGAAAGAAATTTTCTCTGAAACTGATTTGTGATAGATATGTCTATTCTTCTCACATAGATAAAATTTTCCTACTATTATATAGTTTTGATACTGCATCGTGGACAGATTCGTGAAGGGACATACGGGAGCACATTCAGGTCTGTGGAGTAATAGGACATATCTTCAGATAAAAACTGGAGAGAAGCTGAGGGGGCAGAGCAAGATGGCCGAATAGGAACAGCTCCAGTCTCCAACTCCCAGCGCGAGCGACACAGAAGACTGCTGATTTCTGCATTTTCAACTTAGGTACTGGGTTCATCTCACTGGGGAGTGCCGGATGATCAGTTCTGGTCAGCTGCTGCAGCCCGAGCAGTGAGAGCTGAAGCAGGGCGAGGCATTGCCTCACCTGGGAAGCACAAGGGGGAAGGGAATCCCTTTTTCTAGCCAGGGGAACTGAGACACACAACACCTGGAAAATTGGGTAACTCCCACCCCAACACTGCGCTTTAAGCAAACAGGCACACCAGGAGATCATATCCCACACCTGGCCGGGAGGGTCCCACGCCCACGGATCCTCCCTCATTGCTAGCACAGCAGTCTGTGATCTACCGGCAAGGCAGCAGCGAGGCTGGGGGAGGGGTGCCTGCCATTGCTGAGGCTTAAGTAGGTAAACAAAGCTGCTGGGAAGCTCCAACTGGGTGGAGCTCACAGCAGCTCAAGGAAACCTCCCTGTCTCTGTAGACTCCACCTCTGGGGACAGGGCACAGTAAACAATAACAAAAGCAGCAGAAACCTCTGCAGATGCAAACGACTCTGTCTGACAGCTTTGAAGAGAGCAGTGGATCTCCCAACACGGAGGTTGAGATCTGAGAAGGGACAGACTCCCTGCTCAAGTGGGTCTCTGACCCCTGAGCAGCCTAACTGGAAGACATCCCCCACTAGGGGCAGTCTGACACCCCACACCTCACAGGGTGGAGTACACCCCTGAGAGAAAGACTCCAAAGCAAGAATCAGAGAGTTACACTCACTGTTCAGCAATATTCTATCTTCTGCAGCCTCTGCTGCTGACACCCAGGCAAACAGGGTCTGCAGTGGACCTCAAGCAATCTCCAACAGACCTACAGCTGAGGGTCCTGACTGTTAGAAGGAAAACTCAAACAGGAAGGACACCTACACCAAAACCCCATCAGTATATCACCATCATCATCAAAGACCAGAGGCAGATAAAACCACAAAGATGGGGAAAAAGCAGGGCAGAAAAGCTGGAAATTCAAAAAATAAGAGTGCATCTCCCCCAGCAAAGGAGCGCAGCTCATCGCAAGCAATGGATCAAAGCTTGACGGAGAATGACTTCGATGAGAGGAGAGAAGAAGGCTTCAGTTCATCAAATTTCTCAGAGCTAAAGGAGGAATTATGTACCCAGCTCAAAGAAACTAAAAATCTTGAAAAAAAGTGGAAGAATTGATAGCTAGAGTAATTAATGCAGAGAAGGTCATAAACGAAATGAAAGAGATGAAAACCATGACACGAGAAATACGTGACAAATGCACAAGCTTCAGTAACCGACTGGATCAACTGGAATAAAGAGTATCAGCGATTGCGGATCAAATGAACGAAAAGAAGTGAGAAGAGAAACCAAAAGAAAAAAGAAGAAAAAGAAATGAACAAAGCCTGCAAGAAGTATGGGATTATGTAAAAAGACCAAATCTACGTCTGATTGGGGTGCCTGAAAGTGAGGGGCAACATGGAAACAAGTTGGAAAACACTCTTCAGGATATCATCCAGGAGAACTTTCCCAACCTAGTAGGGCAGGCCAACATTCAAATCCAGGAAATACAGAGAATGCCACAAAGATACTCCTCCAGAAGAGCAACTCCAAGGCACATAATTGCCAGATTCACCAAAGTTGAAATGAAGGAAAAAATCTTAAGGGCAGCCAGAGAGAAAGGTCGGGTTACCCACAAAGGGAAGCCCATCAGATTACCAGCAGATCTCTCGGCAGAAACTCTACAAGCCAGAAGAAAGTGGGGGCCAATATTCAACATTCTTAAAGAAAAGAATTTTAGAAGATGACCGAATAGGAACGCCAAACTAA
>NC_037688.1:763350-815020 GCF_003255815.1 Theropithecus gelada
ATGAAAAAATGCTCATCATCACTGGCCATCAGAGAAATGCAAATCAAAACCACAATGAGATACCATCTCACACCAGTTAGAATGGCGATCATTCAAAAGTCAGGAAACAACAGGTGCTGGAGAGGATGTGGAGAAGTAGGAACACTTTTACACTGTTGGTGGGATTGTAAACTAGTTCAACCATTATAGAAAACAGTATGGCGATTCCTCAAGGATCTAGAACTAGATGTACCATATGACCCAGCCATCCCATTACTGGGGATATACACAAAGGATTGTATATTATGCTGCTGTAAAGACACATGCACACGTATGTTGATTGCGGCACTATTCACAATAGCAAAGACTTGGAATCAACCCAAATGTCCATCCGTGACAGATTGGATTAAGAAAATGTGGCACATATACACCATGGAATACTATGCAGCCATAAAAAAGGATGAGTTTGTGTCCTTTGTAGGGACATGGATGCAGCTGGAATCCATCATTCTTAGCAAACTATCACAAGAACAGAAAACCAAACACCGCATGTTCTCACTCATAGGTGGGAACTAAACAATGAGATCACTTGGACTCAGGAAGGGGAACATCACACACCGGGGCCTATCATGGGGAGGAGGGAGGGGAGAGGGATTGCATTGGGAGTTATACCTGATGTAAATGACGAGTTAATGGGTGCAGCACACCAACAAGGCACAAGTATACATATGTAACAAACCTGCACGTTATGCACATGTACCCTACAACTTAAAGTATAATAGTAATAAATAAATTAAAAAAAAAAAGAATATGCTGAAAAAGAAATGCTTTGTGAAAAAAAAAAAAGAAGAAAATTTCTGTGAAACTGCTCTAGGTCACGTGAATTGCACTCACACAATTAAACTTCTGTTTTCACAGAGCGGTATTCTTACACTGTTTTAGGTTAGTGAGATAACAGATACTCGGGAGCGCTTTGAGGCATATGGTCAAAGCAGAAATATCTTCAGATAGATACTGGAGAAGATTTCTGAGGAGCTGCTTTGTGACGTGGACATTCCACTCACAGAGTTATACTTTTCTTCTCATAGAGGATTGGGGAATCCCATTTGGAAAAAAAGCTTCGAGGGGACATTCGGGAGTATAAGCACGACTAGGATGAAAAAGGAAATATCCTCAGACAATAACTAGAAAGAGGCTTTCTTTGAAACCACGTTGTGATAAATACATCTATTCATCTCACATAGATAAAACTTCCTTTCCATTACGCGGTTTTGAAACTCGTCATGGATGGATTCTCGAAGGGACATTGGTGAACACATTCAGGCTAGTGGAGAAATAGGAAATATCTTCAAATGAAAACTGGAGAGAAACATTCTGAGAAACTGTTTTGCGATGTGTGCATTCCACCTAGGATGTTATACCACTTTTTTCATAAGGCAGTGTTTGAACACTGTTCCTGTAAAAGTGAAAAAGTGATTTTTTGCAGCAGATAGAAGACTATGGCGAATAGTGCAATATCCTGAAATAAAACCCAGAAAGAAGCATTCCAAGAAACTGCTCTATGACGTGTGCATTAATTTCAGAGACTTAAAGCTTACACTATGTTGAACAGTTTGGAAACTCTGTCTTTGAGGAATCTGTGAAGAGATATTAAGTGGCACCCAGAGACTTGTGGTGACAAATTATACGTCATCCAATGAAAACTGGAGAGAAGCTTTCAGAGCAACTGTTTTGTGATGTATGTATTCAACTCATAGGGTGAAATAATTCTTTTTATTGAGGAGTTTGAATTCACTGTTTCTGTGGAACCTGAGAAAGGCCACTTGGGAAGACTCTTAAGAATATGCTGAAAAAGAAATACCCTAGGAAAAAAATCAGAAAGAAACTTTCTGTAAAACTGCTCTAGGTCACATGAAGTCCACTTGCACAGTTAAGCTGCTGTTTTCGATGAACAGTATTCTAAGACTGTTTCAGGTGTGTCAGCTAGGGCATACTCAGGAGTGCTTTGAGGCTTATGGTGAAAAGGAAAATATCTTCCAATAGATACTGGAGAAAAGATTATCGAGGACCTGCTTTGTGATGTGTGAATTCACTTCACAGAGTTACACTTTTCTTCTCATAGAGGATTGGGAATCCCGTTGGGAGAAAAAGCTACCAGGGGACATTCAGGAGTATGTGGACAGCTATGGTGAAAAAGGAAATATCCTCAAACAAAAACTGGAAAGAAGCTTTCTGTGAAACTGCTTTGTGATAGATATGTCCATTCATTTCGCATATATAAAACTTTATTTTTATTACACACTTTTGAAATTGCATCATGGACAGATTAGCGAAGGGACTTTCAGGAGCACATTCAGGCATACGGTGAAAAAGGAGATATCTTCAGATAAAAACGAGAGAGAAGCTTTCTCAGAAACTGCTTTGTGATGTGTGCATTCCACTCAGGGTGTCATACCTCTTTTCTCACAAGGCAGTGTTTGAACACTGTTCTTGTAAATATGAAAAAGTGAAATTTTGCAGCGCATTGAAGACTATGGTGAAAAGGAAAATATCCTGAAATAAAATGAAGAAAGTAGCGTCCAAGAAACTGCTCTCCAACGTGTACATTCATTTCAAAGAGTTAAAGCTTACACTATGTTGCCCAGTTTGGAAACTCAGTCTTTGAGGAATCTTTGAAGGGATATTAAGTGACAACCCTGGTCTTGTGAGAAAGGAAATGACTTCTGATGAAAACTGGAGAGATGCTTCTGGAGCAACTGCTTGTGATTTTTGCATTCATCTCATACAGCTAAGTCATTCTTTGGATAGAGAAGTTGGAAATCACTACTTCTGTGGAAACTGAGAAAGAAAATTTGAGAACGCTCTTAAGAATATGTTGAAAAAGAAATACCCTCTGATAAAAACCAGAAGGAAACTTTCTGTGAAACTGCTCTAGGTCACGTGAACTCTACTCCCACAGCAAAGTTTCTGTTTTCATTGTGCAGTATTCTAACACTGTATAAGGTTGTCAGCTAAGGGATACTCAAGAGCGCTTTGAGGCTTACAGTGAAATCGGAAATATCTTCAGATAGATACTCGAGAGAATATTCCCGAGGAGCTGCTTTGGGACGTGTGCATTTCACTCACAGAGTTATACTTTTCATCTCATAGAGGATTGGGGAATCCCGTTTGGAGAAAAAGCTACCAGGGGACATGCACGAGTACATGGACAGCTATGGTGAAAAAGGAAATATCCTCAGACAAAAACTGAACAGAAGATTTCGGTGAAACTGCTTTGTGATAGATATGTCTATTCATCTCACATAGATAACACTTTCTTTCTATTACGCAGTTTGAAACTGCATCATAGACGGATTCGTGAAGGGACTCTCGGGAGAATATTCAGGCCTGTGGGGGAATAGGATATATCTTCAGATAAAAACTGGAGAGAAGTTTTCTGAAAAACTACTTTGTGATGTGTGCATTACACTCAGGGAGTTATACCTCTTTTCTCATAAGGCAGTGTTTGAACACTGGTCCTGTAAAACTGAAAAAGTGATATTTTGCAGCACATTGAAGACTATGCCAAAAGGTTAAATATCCTGAAAAAAAACTCAGAAAGAAGCGTTCCAAGAAACTGCCCTCTGACGAGTGCATTCATTTCAGAGAGTTAATGCTTACACTACGTTGCCCTTGGAAACTCTGTCTTTGAGGAATCTCTGAAAGGACATTAAGTAGCACCCGGAGCCTTGTGGTGAGAAAGAAAACGTCTTCTGATGAAAACTGAACAGAATCTTTCAGAGCAACTGCTTTCTGATGTGTGTATTCATCTCATGGAGTTAAATCATTGTTTGGACTGAGCAGTATGAAATCACTATTTCTATGGAACCTGAGAAAGTACGTTTGGGAATGCTCTTAGGAATATGCTGAGAAAGAAATACCCTCTGATAAAAAAAGGAATGAACTTTCTCTGAAACTTCTCTAGGTCACGTGAATTCCACTTGCACAGTTCAGTTTCTGTTTTCACTGAGCAGTATTTTAACACTGTTTTAGGTTAGTCAGCTAATGAATACTAGGGAGCGCTTTGAGGCTTATGGTGGAGAAAGAAATATCCTCAGATAAAAACAGAAGAGAAAATTTCCGAGGAGCTGCTTTGTGATGTGTGCATTCAACTCACAGAGTTATACTTTTCTTCCCATAGATGATTGGGGAATCCCATTTGGAGAAAAAGCTACCAGGGGATATTCAGAAGTATGTGGATGGCTATGGTGTAAAAGGAAATATCATCAGACAAATACTGGAAAGAAGTTTTCTGTGAAACTGATTTGTGATAGACGTGTCAATTCATCTCACATAGATAAAACATTCTTTCTATTACGCAGTTTTGGAACTCTGTCACAGACGAATTCGTGAAGGGACATTCAAGAGCACATTCAGGCCTGCGGGGAAATAGGAGACATCTTCAGATAAAAACAGGAGTGAAACTATCTGAGAGACAGCTTTGTGATGTGAACATTCCACTCAGGGACTTATACCTCTCTTCTCATAAGGCAGTGTTTGAACACAGCTCCTGTAAAACTGAAAAGTGATATTTTGCTGCACATTGAAGACTATGGTGAAAAGTGAAATATCCTGAAATAAAACCCAGAAAGAAGCGTTCCATGAACCTGATCTCTGACGTGTGCATTCCTTTTAGAGAGTTAAAGCTGACCCTACGTTGCCCAGTTTGTAAACTCTGTCTTTGAGGAATCTGTGAAGTGATATTAAGTGGTGCATGGAGGCTTGTGGTGAGAAAGGAAATGTCTTCCAATGAAAACTGCAGAGAAGCTTTTGGAGCAACTGCTTTGTGATGTCTCTATTCATCTCCTAGAGTTAAATCATTCTTTGGATTGAGCAGTTTGAAATCAGTGTTTCTGTGGAACCTGAGAAAGGACATTTGGAAATGCTCCTAAGAATATGCTGAAAAAGTAATACTCTCCAATAAAAACCAGAAGGAATCTTTCTGTGAAACTGCTCTAGGTCAGATGAATTCCACTCGCACAGTTAAGCTTCTGTTTTCATTGAGCAGTGTTCTTACACTGTTTTAGGTTTGTCAGCTAAAGGATACTCAGCAGCGCCTTGAGACTTATGGTGAAAACAGAAATATCTTCAGATAGAATCTGGAGAGAAGATTTCTGATGAGCTGCTTTGGGACGTGTGCATTCCATTCACAGAGTTTTACTTTTCTTCTCAGAGATGATTGGGGAATGCCATTTGGAGAAAAAGCAATCAGGACATTCGCGAGTATATGGATGGCTAAGGCGAAAAAGGCAATATCCTCAGACAAAAACTGGAAAAAAGTTTCTGTGAAACTGATCTATGATAGATATGTCTATTCATGTCACATAGATAAAATTTTATTTGTATTACACAGTTTTGAAACTATGTCATGGATGGATTCATGAAGGGACTTTTGAGAGCACATTCAGACCTGTGGGGAAATAGGAGAAAACTTCAGGTAAAAACTGGAGAGAAGCTTTCTGAGAAACTGCTTTTTGATGAATGCATTCCAATCAGGGAGTTATATCCCTTTTCTCATAAGGCAGTGTTTGAACACTGTTCCTGTAAAAGTGAAAAACTGAAACTTTGCAGCACTTTGAAGACTATGGTGAAAAGCGAAATATCCTGAAATAAAACCCAGAAAAAAAGCTTTCCAAAAAACTGCTCTCTGTCATGTGCTTTCATTTGAGACAGTTAAAGCTTACATTGCATTACCCAGTTTGAAAATTCTGTCTTTAAATAATTGGTTAAGGGCTATTAGGTGACACCCGGAGGCTTGTGGTGAGAAAAGAAACGTCTTCCGATGAAACTGGAGAGAACTTTCGGAAAAACTGCTTTGTGATGTGTGTATTCATCTCATAGAGTTAAATCATTCCTTCAATTGAGCAGTTTGAAATCACTGTTTCTGTGGAACCTGAGAAAGGACTTTTGGGAACACTCTTAAGAATATGCTGAATAAGTAATACCCTCAGATGAAAACCAGAAGGAAACTTTCTGTGAAACTGCTCTAGGTCACGTGAATTTCACACACACAGTTAAGCTTCTGTTTTCATTGAGCCATATTCTAACATTGTTTTAGGTTATTCAGCTAAGAGATAATTGGGCGGCGCTTTGAGGATTATGGTGAAAATGGAAATATCTTCAGATAGATACTGGAGAGATTTCTGAGGAATTGCTTTGTGACGTGTGCATTCCACTCACAGACTTATACTTTTCTTCTCATATAGGATTGGGGAATCCCGTTTAGAGGAGAAGCTACCAGGGGACATTTGGGATTATGTGGATGGCTGTGGTGAAAGAGGAAATATCCTCAGAAAAAAACTGCAAACAAGCTTTCTGTGAAACTGCTTTGTGATAGATATGTCTATTCATTTCACATAGATAAAACTTTCATTCTATTATGCAGTTTTTGAACTACGTCATGTACAGATTCATGAAGGGACATTTGTCAGCACCTTCAGGCCTGTGGAGAAATAGGAGATATCTTCAGATAAAAACTGGAGAGAAGATTTCTGAGAAAGTGCTTTGTGATGTGTGCATTCCACTTAGGGAGTTATACCTCTCTTCTCAAAAGGCAGTGTTTGAACACTGTTCCTGTAAAACTGGAAAAGTCATATTTTGCAGTGCATTGAACACTATGGCGAAGAGTGAAATATCCTGAAATAAAACCCAGAAAGAAGCTTTCCAAGAAACTGCTCTCTGACGTGTGCATTCATTTCAGAGAGTTAAAGCTTACACTACATTGCCCAGATTGGAATCTCTGTCTCTGAGGGATCTGTGAAGGGGTATTAAGTGGCACAAGGAGGTTTGTTTTCAGAAAGGAAAGGTCTTCCAATGAAAACTGGACAGAAGCTTTCAGAGCAATTGCTTTGTGATGTGTGTATTCATCTCATATAGTTAAATCTTTCTTTGGATTGAGCAGTTTGAAATCACTGTTTCTGTGGAACCTTAGAAAGGACATTTGGGAACGCTCTTAAGAATGTGCTGAAAAAGAAATAAACTTCAAAAAATGTCAGAAGGAAACTTTCTGTGAAACTCCTCCAAGTCACGTGAATTCCACTCACACAGTTAAGCTTCTGTTTTCATTGATCAGTATTCTGACCCTGTTTTAGGTTAGTCAGCTAAGGAATACTTGGGAGTGCTTTGAGACTTATGATGAAAACCAAAATATCTTCAGACAGATACTGGAGAGCATATTTCCGAGTAGCTGCTTTGTGACGTGTACATTCCACACAGAGTTATACTTTTTTTCTCATAGAGGATTGGGGGAGTCTCATTTGGAGAAAAAGCTACCAAGGGACATTTGGGAGTATATAGAAGGCTAAGGTGAAAAAGGAAATATTCCCAGACACAAACTTGAAGGAAGCTTTCAGTGAAACTGCTTGGTGATAGCTATGTCTATTCATCTTACATAGATAAAACTTACTTTCTATTTTGCAGATTTGAAGCTGAGTCATGGACGGATTCGCAAAGGGACATTCGGGAGCACCTTCATGCCTGTGGGGGAATAGGAAATATCTTCAGATAAAAACTCGAGAGAAACTTTTGAGAACGTGCTTTGTGATGTGTGCATTCCACTCAGGGACTTATACTTCTTTTCTCATAAGGCAGTGTTTGAACACAGTTCCTGTAAAAGGGAAAAAGTGATATTTTGCAGTGCATTGAAGACTATATCGAAAAGTGAAATATCCTGAAATAAAAACCAGAAAGAAGCATTCCAAGAAACTGTCTGTGACGTGTGCATTCATTGAAGTGAAGTAAAGCTTACACTACATTGCCCAGTTTGGTAACTCTGTCTTTGAGGAATCTGTGAAGGGATATTAAGTGGTGCCCGGAGGCTTGTGGTGAGAAAGAAAATGTCTACCGATGAAAACTGGGGAGAAGCTTACGGAGCAACTGCTTTGTGATGAGTGTATTCATCTCATAGAGTTAAATCATTCTTTGGATTGAGCAGTTTGAAATCACTGTTTCTGTGAAACCTGAGAAAGGACATTTGGGAATGTTCTTAAGAAAATGCTGAAAAAGGAATATCTTCCGATAAAAATCAGAAAGAATCTTTCTGTGAAACTACTCTAGCTCTTGTGAATTACACTGGCACAGTTAAGCTTCTGTTTTCATTGAGCAGTATTCTAACAGTGTTCTTGTTTAGTCTGTGAAGTGATATTCGGGAGCGCTTTGAGGCTTATAGTGAAAAAGGATATATCTTCAGATAAAACCTGGAGAGAAGATTTCTCATGAGCTGTTTCATGACGTGGGCATTCCAGTCACAGAGTTACACTTTTCTTCTCATAGAGCATTGGGTAATCAGGTTTGGAGAAAAAGTGTACAGGGGACATTCAGGAGAATGTGGATGGCTATGTTGAAAAAGGAAATATCCTCAGAGAAGAACTGGAAAGAAGCTTTCTGTGAAACTGATTTGTGATAGATATGTCTATTCATCTCTCATAGATAAAAGTTTTTTTCTATTATTCAGTTTTGAAACTGCGTCATGGGTGGATTCGCAAAGGGACTATGGGAGCTCATCCAGGCCTGTGGGTAAATAGTAGATACCTTCAGATAAAAACTGGAGAGAAGCTTTCTGAGAAACTGCTTTTTGATGTGTGCATTCCACTCAGGGAGTTATACTTCGTTTCTCATAAGACAGTGTTTGAACACTGTTCCTGTAAAACTGAAAAAGTGATATTTTGCAGTGTATTGAAGATTATGGTAAAAAGTGAAATACCCTGAAATAAAACCGAGAAAGAAGCGTTTCAAGAACAGCTCTCTGACGTTTGCATTCAATTGAGAGTGTTAAAACTTCCACTACGTTGCCCAGTTTGGAAACTCTGTCTTTGAGGGGTCTGTGAAGGGATATTAAGTGTTGCCCGGAGGCTTGTGGTGAGAAAGAAAACGACATCCGATGACAACTGGAGGGAAGCTTTTGGAGCAACTGCTTTGTGATGTGTGTTTTCATCTCATATATTTAAAGTATTCTCTGGATTGAGCAGTTTGAAATCACTTTTTCTGTGGAACCTGAGAAAGGACATTTGGTAACGCTCTCAAGACTATGCTTGAAAAGAAATACCTTCCGAAAGAAAACAGAAGGAAACTTTCTGTGAAACTGTTCTAGGTCACATGAAGTTCACTCGCACAGTTAAGCTATTGTTTTCAAGGAATAGTATTCTAACAGCCTTTTAGGTGTGTCAGCTAAGGGATACTCGGGAGCCCTTTTAGGTTTATGGTGAAAACGAAAACTTATTCAGATAGATACTGGAGAGAAGATTTCCAAGGAACTAATTTGTGATGTGTGAATTCCACTCACACAGTTATACTTTTCTTTTCTTAAGGATTGGGGAATTCCATTTGGAGAAAACTCTACCAGGGGACATTCAGGAGTATATGTACGGATATGTTGAAAAAGGAAACATACTCAAACAAAAACTGGAAAGAATCTTTCCGTGAAACTGCTTTGTGATAAATATGTCCATTCATTTCACACTCATTACATTTTCTTTTTATTACGCAGTTTTGAAATTGCGTCATGGACAGAATCACGAAGGGACTTTCAGGAGCACATACAGGCGTACAATGAAAAAGGAGATATCCTCAGATAAAAACGGGAGAGAAGCTTTCTGAGAAACTGCTTTGTGATATGCGCATTCCACTCAGGGCATTATACCTCTTTTCTCATAAGGCAGTGTTTGAACACTGTTCCTATAAAAGTGAAAAAGTGAGATTTTAGAGTGCATTGAAGACTATGGCAAAAAGTGAAATATCCTGAAATAAAACCCAGAAAGAAGTGTCCAAGAAACTGCTCTTTGACGTGTGCATGCATTTCAAAGAGTTAAAGCTTACACTACGTTGCCCAGTTTGGAAACTCTGTTTTTGAGGCATCTTTGAAGGGATATTAAGTGGCACTCCTGGTCTTGTTGAGAGAAAGGAAGCGACTTCTGATGAAAACTGGAGAGATGCCTTAAGAGTAACTGCTTTGTCGTGTGTGTATTCACCTCATAGAGTTAAATCATTCTTTGGTTTGAGCACTTTGAAATCCCTGTTTCTATGAAACCTGAGAAAGTATATTTGGGAGCACTCTTAAGAATATGCTGAAAAAGAAATACCCTCCAAAAAAACCACAAAGAAACTTTCTGAGAAACTGTTCTAGGTCACGTGAAGGCCACTCACACAGTTAAGTTTCTGTTTTCATTGCTCCGTATTCTAACACTGTATTAGGTTTGTCAGCTAAGGGATACTCAGGAGCGCTTAGAGGCTTATGGTGAAAACGGAAATATCTTCATATAGATACTGGACAGAGGATTTCCAAGGAGCTGCTCTGTGACCTGTGCATTCCACTCACAGAGTTATACTTTGCATCTCGTAGAAGACTGGGGAATTCTCTTCGGAGAAAAAGCTACCAGGGGACTTTTGCGAGTATATGGACGGCTAAGGTGAAAAAGGGAATATCCTCAGAAAAAACTGAAAAGAAGCTATCAGTGAAACTGATTTGTGATAGATATGTGTATTCATTTCACATAGATAAAGCTTCCTTTCTATTATGCAGTTTTGAAATTGCATCATAGACGGATTCGTAAAGGGACATTCGGGAGAATATTCAGGTCTTTGGTGGAATAGGAAATATTTTCAGATAAAAACTGTAGAGAAGCTTTCTGAGAAACTGCTTTGTGATGTGGGCATTCCACTTACAGAGTTATACCTCTTCCCTCATAAGGCTGTGTTTGAACACTGTTACTGTAAAACTGAAAAACTGATATTTTGCAGCACATTGAAGACTATGTCAAAAAGTAAAATATCCTGAAATAAAACCCAGAAAGAAGCGTTCCAAGAAACTGCTGTCTGACGTGTGCATCCATTTCAGAGAGTTAAAGATTACACTACATTGACCAGTTTGGAAACTCTGTCTTAGAGGAATCTGTGAAGGGATGTTAAGTGGCGCATGGAGGCTTGTGTTGAAAAAGGTAACTTCTTCCAGTGAAAACTGGACAGAAGTTTTCAGATCAACTGCTTTGTGATGTGTGTGTTCATCTCGTGGAGTTAAATCATTCTTTGATTTGAGCAGTTTGAAATCACTGTTTCTGTGGACCTGAAAAAGGACATTTGGGAACACTTTTAAGAATATGCTGAAAAAGAAATACCCTCCAATAAAAACCAGAAGGAAACTTTCTGTGAAACGGCACTAGGTCACGTGAAGTCCCCTCACACAGTTACGCATTGGGTTTCATTGAGCAGTATTCTGACACTGTTTTAGGTAAGTCACCTAAGTGATAGTAGTGAGTGCTTTCAGGCTTATGATGAAAACGAAAATATCTTCAGATGGATACTGGAGAGAAAATTTCAGAGGAGCTGCTTTCAGATGTGTACATTCCACTCACAGAGTTTTTCTTTTCTTCTCATAGAGGAATGGGAATCTTGCTTGGAGAAAAAGTTACCAGGGGACATTCCAGAGTATATGGACACTTATGGTGAAAAAGGAAATATCCTCAGACAAAAACTGGAAAGAAGCTTTCTGTGAAACTGCTTTGTGATAGATATGTCTATTCATCTCACATAGATAAAACTTTCTTTTGATGACTCAGTTTTGAATTGCATCACAGGTGGATTCGCGAAGGGACATTCGGGAGCACAATCAGGTCTGTGGGAAAATAGGACATATCTTTTGATAAAAACTGGAGAGAAGCTTTCTGAGAAACAGTTTTGTGGTGTGTGCATTCCTCTCAGGGAGTTATATCGCTTTTCTCATGAGACAGTGTTTGAACACTGTTCCTGTAAATCTGAAAAAATGATATTTTGCAGTGCATTGAAGACTATGGCAAAAAGTGAAATATCCTGAAATAAAACCCAGAATGAAGCATTCCATGAAACTGGTCTCTGACGTGTGCATTCCTTACAGAGAGTTAAAGCTCACAATACCTTCCTCAGATTGGAAACTGTGTCTTTGAGAAATCTGTGAAGGGATATTAAGTATCACCCAGAGGCTTGTTTTGAGAAAAGAAACGTTTTCCGATGAAAACTGGGCAGAAGCTTTCGGAGCAACTGTTTTGTTTGAAAGGACATTGGGCAATGCTTTTAGGAATAGGCTGAAAAAGAAATACCCTCTGATAAAAACCAGAAGGAAACTTTCTGTGAAACTGCTCTAGGTCACGTGAAGTCCACTTACACAGTTAAGCTTCTGTTTCCATTGAGCAGTATTCTAACACTGGTTTTGTTTAGTCTGTGAAGTGATAATCAGGGGTGCTTTGAGGCATTTGGTGAAAAAGGAAATATCTTCAGATTAAAAACTGGAGAGAAGCTTTCTGTGAATCTGCTTTGTGATGTGTGCATTCCACTCATGGTTTTATACCTCTTTTCTCTTAAGGCAGTGTTTGAACAATGTTCCTGTAAAACTGAAAAAGTGATACCTTGCAGCACATTGAAGACTACGGTGAAAAGTGAAATATCCTGAAATCAAATTCAGAAAGAAGCATTCAGAGAAACTGCTCTCTGATGTCTGCGTTCATTTCCGAGAGTTAAAGCTTACACTACCTTGTTCAGTTTGGAAACTCAGTGTTTGAGGAATCTGTGAAGGGATATTAAGTGGCGCCGGGAGGCTTGTGGTGAGAAAGGAAACGTCTTCCCATGAAAACCAGAGAGAAGCTTTCAGAGCAACTGCTTTGTGGTGTGTGTATTCATCTCATAGATTTAAATCTTCCTTTGGATTGAGCAGTTTGAAATCACTATCTCTGTGGAAACTCAGAAAGGACATTTGGTAACGCTCTTACAGATACGCTGAAAAAGAAATGCCCTCCAATTAAAACTAGAAGGAAACTTTCTCTGAAACTGCTCTAGGTCACGTGAAGTCCACCCGCACAGTGAGGTTTCTGTTTACATTGAGCAGTATTCTAACACTGTTTTAGGTCAGTCAGCTACGAGATACTCGGGAGCGCTTTTTAGGCTTATGGTGAAAGCTGAAATATCTTCAGATAGATACTGGAGAGAAGATTTCCGAGGAGCTGCTTTGTGATGTGTGCATACCACTTACAGAGTTATAATTTTCTTCTCATGGAGGAATGGGGAGTCCCGTTTGGAGAAAAAGCTACGAGAAGACATTCATGAGTATATGGACGGCTATGGTGAAAAAGGAAATATCCTCAGACAAAAACTGGAAAGAAGCTTTCTGTGAAACTATTTTGTGATAGATATGTCTATTTATCTCACATAGATACAACGTTCTTTCTATTATGCAGTTTTGAAACTGCGTCATGGATGGATTCACGAGGGACATTCTGGAGCACCTTAAGACCTTTGGGGAAATAGGAAATATCTTCAGATAAAAACTGGAGAGAAGCTTTCGGAGAAACTGCTTTGTGATATGCGCACTTCACTCAGGGAGTTATACTTCTTTTCTCAAAAGTCAGTATTTGAACACTGTTCTTGTAAAACTGGAAAAGTGATATCTTGCAGTGCCTTGAAGACTATGGCATAAATTGAAATATCCTGAAGTAATACCCAGAAAGGAGCATTCCAAGAAACTGCTTTCTGACGTGTGCATTCATTTCAGAGTGTTAAAGCTTACACTACGTTGCCCAGTTTGTAAAATCTGTCTTTGGGCAATCTGTGAGGGGATATTAAGTGGCCCCTAGAGATTTGTTTTGAGAAAGGAAAGGTCTTCTGATGGAAACTGGACAGAAGCTCTCGGAAAAACTGCTTTGTGATGTGTGTACTCATCTCATACAGTTACATCATTCTTTAGATTGAGCAGTTTGAAATCACTGTTTCCGTGGAACCTGAGAAAGGACATATGGGAATGCTCTTAAGAATGCGCTGAAAAAGAAATACCCAACAATAAAAACCAGAAGGAAACTTTCTGTGAAACTGCTTTACACAGCCTGAATTCCCCGCCCACAGTTTAGCTTCTGTTTTCATTGAGTAGTATTCTAACACTGTTTTAGGTTTTTCAGCTAAGGGATACTCGGGAGCGCTTAGAGTCTAACGGTGAAAACGGAAATATCTTCAGATAGATATTGGAGAGAAGATGTCCTAGGAGATGTTTTGTGATGTGTGCATTCCACTCACAGAGTTATACTTTTGTTCTCATAGAGGATTGGGGAATCCCGTTTGGAGAAAAAACTACCAGGGGACATTTGGGAGTATACAGATTTCTGCAATGGGAAAGGAAATATCCTCAAAAACTGTAAAGAAGCTTTCTGTGAAATGGCTTTGTAATAGATATGCCTATTTATCTCACATAGATAAAAATTTCTATTATGCAGTTTTGAGACTGCGTCATGGACGGATTCGTGAAGGGGCTTTCGAGAGCACATTCAGGCCTGTGAGGAAATAGGAAATATCTCCAGATAAAAACTGGGGAGAAGCTTTCTGAGAAACTGCTTTGTGACGTGTGCATTCCACTTATTCAGTTATACCTCTTTTCTCATAAGACCGTGTTTGAACACTGTTCCTGTAAAACTGAAAAGGTGATATTTTGCTGCGCGTTGAAGACTATGGTGAATAGTGAAATATTCGGAAATAAAACCCAGAAAGAAGTGTTCCAAGAAATTGTTCTCTGACGTGTGCTTTCATTTCAGAGAGTTAAAGCTTACCCTACGTGGCCCAGTTTGCAAACTCTGTCTTTGAGGACACTGTGAAGGGATAATAAGTAGTGCCCTTAGGATTGTGGTGAGAAAGGAAATGCCTTCAGATAAAAACTGGAGAGAAGCTTTCGGAGCAACTGCTTTGTGATGCGTGTATTCATCTCCTAGAGTTAAATCATTCTTTGGATTGAGCAGTTTGAAATCCCTGTTTCTGTGGAATCTGAGAAAGCATATTTGGGAACGCTCTTAAGAATATGCTTAAAAAGAAATACCCTCGATGAAAACCAGAAGGAAACTTTCTGTGAAACTGCCCTACGTCATCTGAATACCCCACCCAGAGTTAAACTTCTGTTTTCATTGAGCAGTATTCTAACACTGTTTTAGGTTAGTCAGCTACGGGATACTCAGGAGCGCTTTGAGTTTAATGGTGAAAACGGAAATATCTTCAGATAGATACTCGAGAGAATATTTCCTAGGAGATGCTTTGTGACGTGTGCATTCAACTCACAGAGTTATACTTCTCTTCTCATAGAGAATTGGGGAATCCCGTTTGGAGAAAAAACTACCAGGGGACATTCGGGAGGATACGGATTTCTATGATGGAAAAGGAAATCTCCTCAGACATAACTGGAAATAAGCTTTCTGGGAAACTGATTTGTGTTAGATATGTCTATTCATATCAAAGAGATAAAACTTTCTTTCTATTATGCAGTTTTGAAACTGTGTCATGGACGGATTCGTGAAGGGACATTCGGGAGCACATTCAGACCTGTGGGGAAAAAGGATATATCTTCAGATAATAGCTGGAAAGAAGCTTTCTGAGAAACTACTTTGTGATGTGTGCATTCCACTCAAGGAGTTATGCCTCTTTTCTCATAAGGCAGTGTTTGAACACTGCTCCTGTAAAACTGAGAAACTGATATTTTGCACTGCATTGAAGACTATGGTGAAAAGTAAAATATCTTGAAATAAAATCCGGAAAGAAGCATACCAAGAAAATGCTGTCTGAAGTATGCATTCATTTTAGAGAGTTAAAGCTTACACTACGTTGAACAGTTTGGAAACTCTGTCTTTGAGGAATCTGTGAAGGGATATTAAGTGGCGCCAGGAGGCTTGTGGTAAGAAACTAAACATCTTCTGATAAAAACTGGACAGAAGCTTTTGGAGCAATTGCTTTGTTATGTGTTTATTCATCTCATAGAGTTAAATCATTCTTTCGATTGTGCAGTTTGAAATCACTGTTTCTGAGGAACCTGAGAAAGGATATTTGGAAATGCTCTAAAGAATATGTTGAAAAAGAAATACCCTCCAATAAAAACCAGAAGGAAACTTTCTGTGAAACGGCTGCAAGTCATGTGAATTCCACTTGCACAGTTAAGCTTCTGCTTTCATTGAACAATATTCTAACACTGTTTTTGTTTACTCTGTGAAGTGACATTCTGGAGCACATTGAGGCTTGCAGGGAAAAAGCTAGTATCTTCAGATAGAAACAGGAGAAAAGATATCCAAGGAGATGTTTTCTGACGTGTGCATTATAAACACAGAGTTATACTTTTCTTCTCATAGATTTTTGGGAATCCCATTTGGAAAAAAAGCTACCAGGGTACATTCGGGCGTAAATGGATGGCTATGTTCAAAAAGGAAATACCGTCAGAAAAAAACAGAAAGAAGCTTTCTGTGAATATGCTTTGTGATAGTTATGTCTATACATCTCACATAGATAAAATTTTTTTTCTATTACACAGTTTTGAAACTGCGTCATGGATGGATTTGAGAAGGAACATTTGGGAGCACATTCAGGCTTCAGGGGAAATAGGAGACATCTTCAGATAAAAACTGGAGAGAAGCAGTAGAAGAAGCTGCTTTGTGATGTGCACATTCCACTCAGGGATTTATACCTTTTTTCTCATAAGGCAGTGTTTGAACACTGTTCCTGTAAAACTGAAAAAGTGATATTTGGCCGTGCATTGAACACATTGGTGAAAAGTGAAATATCCTGAAATAAAACTCAGAAAGAAGCATTCCAAGAAACTGCTCTCTGACGTGTGCATTCATTTCAGAGAGTTAAAGCTTATGCAATGGTGACCAGTTAGAAAAATCCGTCTTTCAGGAATCTGTGAAGGGATATGAAGTGGCGTCTGGAGGCTTGTGGTGAGAAAGGAAATGTCTTCTGATGAAAACTGGAGAGAAGCTTTCAGAACAGCTGCTTTGTGATGTGTCTATTCCTCTCATAGAGATAATTCTTTCTTTGGATTGAGCAGTTTGAAATCACTGTTTCTGTGGAACCTCAGAAAGGAAACTTGGGAACGCTCTTAAGAATATGCTGAAAGAGAAATACCCTCTGATTAAAACCAGAAGGAAACTTTCTGTGAAAGTACTCTACGTCATGTCAAGTCCACTCACACAGAGAAGCTTCAGTTTTCATTGAGCAGTATTCCAACACTGTTTTAGGATAGTCAGCTAAGGGATACTTGGGAGCGCTCTGAGGCTTACGGTGAAAGTGGAAATTTCTTCCAACAGATATTGGAGAGCAGATTTCTGAGGAGCTGCTTTGTGACATGGACATTACAGTCACAGAGTTATACTTTTCTTCTCATAGAGGATTGGGGAACCTCTTTTGGAGAAAAAGCTACCAGGGGACATTCGGGAGTATATGGATGGCTATGGTGAAAAACGAAGTATCCTCAGACAACAACTGGAAAGAGGCTTTTTATGAAACTGCTTTGTGATAGATATGTCTATTCGTCTCACATAGGTAAAACTTTCTTTACATTACGCAGTTTTGAAACTGCATCATGGACGGATTCGCAAAGGGTCATTCGAGAGCACATTCAGGACTGTGAGGCAATAGCAACTATCTTCATATAAAAAAGAAGAGAAGCTTTCTGAGAAACTGCTTTGTGATGTGTGTATTCCAGTCAGGGAGTTATATCTCTTTTCTCATAAGGCAGTGTTTGAACACTGTTCCTGTAAAACTGAAAATGTGATATTTTTCACCGCATTGAAGAGTATGGTGAAAAGGGAAATATTCTGAAATAAAACCCGGAAAGAAGCGTTCCAAGAAATTGCTCTTTGACGTGTGCACTCATTTCAGAGAGTTAAAGCTTACAGTACGATGCTCTGTTTGGAAACTGTCTTTGAGCAATCTGTGAAGTCATATGAAGTGGCGCCCCTAGGATTGTTGTGAGAAAAGAAATATCTTCCAATGAAAACTGGAGAGAAGCTTTTGGAGCAACTGCTTTGTGATGTGTGTATTCATCTCCTACACTTAAATCAATCTTTGGATTGAGCAGTTTGAAATCACTGTTTCTGAACAACCTGAGAAAGGACATTTGGGAACGCTCTTAAGAATATGCTGAAAAAGAAATGCCCTCCGATAAAAAACAGAAGAAAACATTCTGTGAAACTGCTCTAGGTAACGTGATGTCCACTCGCTCAGTTAAGTTTCTGTTTTCATTGAGAAGTATTCTAACACTGTTTTAGGTTAGTCAGCTAAGGGATACTCGGGAGTGCTTTGAGGCTTATGGTGAAAACAGATATATCTTCAGATAGGTACTGGAGAGAAAAGTTCCGAGGAGTTGCTTTGTCGACATGTGCATTCCACTCAAAGAGTTATATTTTTCTTCTCATAGAGGATTAGGGAATCCTGATTGGAGAAAAAGCTACCAGGGGACATTTGGGAGTATATAGATGGCTATGGTGAAAAAGGAAATATCCACAGACAAAAACTGGAAAGAAACTTTCTGTGAAACTGCTTTGTGATAATATGTCTATACATCTCACATAGATAAACCTTTCTTTCTACTACACAGTTTTGAAACAGTGCGATGGACAGATTCCAGAAGGGCCATGGGAGCACATTCAGGCCTGAGGGGAAAATAGGAGATATCTTCAGATAAAAACTGCAAAGAAGCTTTCACAGAAGTTGCTTTGTGATGTGTGCATTCCACTCAGGGAGTTATACCTCTTTTCTCATGAGGCAGTGTTTGAACACTGTTCCTGAAATATGGAAAAAGTGATATTTTGCAGTGCATTGAAGACTATGGTGAAAAGTGAAATATAAGGAAATAAAACCAAGAAAGAAGCATTCCAAGAAACGGCTCTCCTACGGGTGCATTCATTTCAGAGAAATAATCTTACACTACGTTGCCCAGTTTGAAACCTCAGTCTTTGTTAAATCTGTGAAGGGATATTAAGTTGCGTCCATAGGCTTGTAGTGAAAAGGAAACGTCTAACGATGAAAACTGAAAAGAAGCTTTCCGAGCAACTGCTTTGTGACGTGTGTATTCATCTCATAGAATTAAATCATTCTTTGGATTGAGTAGTTTGAAATCACTGTTTCTGTGCAACTTGAGAAAGAACATGTGGGAATGCTTTGAAGAATATGCTGAAAAATAAATACCCTCAGATAAAAACCAGAAGGAAAATTTCTGTGAAACTGCTCTTGGTCACGTGAATTCCACTCGAATATTTAAGCTTCTGTTTTCATTGAGCAGTATTCTAACACTGTTTTAGTTTAGACAGCTATGGGATACTCCGGAGCGATTTGAGGCATACGGTGAAAACGGAACAGTCTTGAGATAGATACTGGAGAGCCAATTCCTATGGAGCTGTTTTGTGACATGTGCATTACACTCAAAGAATTATGCTTTTCTTCTCATAGAGTATTGGGGAATCCCTTTTGGAGAAAAAGAAACCAGGGGACATTTGGGAGTATATGAACCACTCTGATGAAAAAGGAACTATCGTCAGACAAAAACTGGAAAGAAGCTTTCTGTGAAATTGGTTTGTGATAGATATGTCTATTCATCTCACATAGATAAAACTTTCTTTCTATTACACAGTTTTTAAACTGAGCCATGGACGGATTTGCAAGGGGACATTTGGGAACACATTCAGGCCTGTGGGGAAATAGGAGATATCTTCAAAAAAAAACCGGAGATAAGCTTTCTGAGAAACTGATTTGTGATGTGAGCATTCCACTCAGGGTGTTTTGACTCTTTGCCCATAAGGCAGTGTTTGAATACTGTTCCTGTACAACTGAAAAAGTGATATTTTGCAGCGCATTGAAGACTATGGTGAAAAGTGAAATATCCTGAAAAAATACCCAGAAAAAAGCGTTCCAAGAAACTATTCAGTGACGTCTGCATTCATTTCAGAGAGATAAAGCTTACATTGCTTTGCCCAGTTTGGAAACTCTGTCTTTGAGGTATCTGTGAAGTGCTATTAAGTGACCCCTGGAGGCTTATGGAGAGAAATGAAAGGTCTTATGATGAAAAATGCAGAGAAGCTTCTGGAGCAACTGCTTTGTGATGTGTGTATTCATCCCATAGAGATAAATCATCTTTAGATAGAACAGTTTGAAATCACTGTTTCTGTGGAACCTGGGAAAGTACATTTTGGAACGCTCTTATATATGCTGAAAATGAAATACCCTCCGATAAATACCAGAAGGAAATTTTCTGTGAAACTGTTCTAGGTCACATGAATTCCACTCACACAGTTAAGCTTCTATATTCATTTTCATTGAGGAGTATTCTAACAATGTTTAGTTTAGTCAGCTAAGGGATACTCGGGAGTGCTTTGAGGCTTATGGTGAAAAAAAGAAATATCTTCAGAGAGATACTAGAGAGAAGATTTCCGAGGAGCTGCATTGTGACATGTGCATTCCACTCATAGAGTTATACTTTTCTTCTCATAGAGGATTGGGGAATCCCATTTGGAGAAAATGATACCAGGGGACATTCGGAAGTATATGGATGGCAACGATGAAAAAGGAAATATCCTCAAACAAAAACTGGAAAGGAACTTTCAGTGAAACTGCTTTGGGATAGATATGTGTATTCATCTCACATAGATAAAACATTCTCTCTATACACAATTTTGAAACTGCATCACGGACAGATTCGCGAAGGGACGTTCGGGAGCACACTCAGGACTGTGAGGAAATACGAAATATCTTCAGATAAAAACTGGAGAGAAGCTTTCTGAGAAACTGCTTTGTGATGTGAACATTCCACTCAGGGACTTACACCTCTTTTCTCATAAGGCAGTGTTTGAACACAGCTCCTGTAAAACTGAGAAAGTGATATTTTGCAGCGCTTTGAAGACTATGGTGAAAAGTGAAATATCCTGAAATAAAACCCAGAAAGAAGCGTTCCAAGAAGGTGATCTCTGACGTGGTCATTACTTTCAGAGAGTTAAAGCTGAAACTACGTTACCCCGTTCGTAAACTCTGTCTTTGAGGTATCTGTGAAGTGATATTAAGTGGCGCATGGAGGCTTGTGGTAAGAAAGGAAACGTCTTCCGATGAAAACTGAGAGAAGCTTTCGGAGCAACTGCTTTGTGATGTCTCGATGTCTCTATTCATCTCAAAGAGTTAAATCATTCTTTGGATTGCCCAGTTTGAAGTCACTATTTCTGTGGAACCTGAGAAAGGACATTTGGAAACACTCTTAAGAATATGCTGAAAAAGTAATACCTTCCAATAAAAACCAGAAGGAATCTTTCTGTGAAACTTCTCTAGGTCAGGTGAATTCCACTCGCACAGTTAAGCTTCTGTTTTCATTGAGCAGTGTTCTTACACTCTTTTAGGTTTGTCAGCTAAAGGCCACTCAGGAGCGCCTTGAGGCTTATGGTGAAAACAGAAATATCTTCAGATATATACTGGAGAGAAGATTTCTAATGAGCTGCTTTGGGATGTGTGCATTCCACTCACAGAGTTACACTTTTCTTCTGAAAGAGGATTGGGAAAAACCATTTGGAAAAAAAGCAATCAGGGGACATTCGTGAGTATATGGATGGCTAAGGTGAAAAAGGAAATATCCTGAGATAAAAACTGGAAAAAAGGTTTCTGTGAAACTGATTTTTGATAGATACGTCTATTCATTTCATATAGATAAAACTTTATTTGTATTACGCAGTTTTGAAACTGCATCATGGATGGATTCGCGAAGGGACATTCGAGGGCACATTCAGGCCTCTGGGGAAATAGGAGAAAACTTCAGGTAAAAACTGGAGAGAAGCTTTCTGAGAAACTGCTTTTTGATGAAGGCATTCAAATCAGGGAGTTATACCACTTTTCTCATAAGGCAGTGTTTGAACACTGTTCCTGTAAAAGTGAAAAAGTGAAACTTTGCAGCGCATTGAAGACTATGGCAAAAAGTGCAATATCCTGAAATAAAACCCAGAGAAGCATTCCAAGAAAATGCTCTCTGTCGTGAGCATTCACTTGGGAGAGTTAAAGTTTACATTGCATTGCCCAGTTTGAAAATTCTGTCTTTGAGGAATCAGTGAAGGGCTATTAGGTGACAACCGGAGGCATGGGAGAAACAAAACGTCTTCTGATGAAAACTGGAGAGAAGCTTTTGGAGCAACTGCTTTGTGATGTGTGTATTCATCTCAGAGTTAAATGATTCTTTCGATTGAGCAGTTTGAAATCACTGTTTCTGTGGAACCTGAGAAAGGACTTTTGGGAACGCTCTTAAGAATATGCTGAAAAAGAAATACCCTCTAATAAAAACCAGAAGGAAACTTTCTGTGAAACTGCTCAAGGTCACGTGAATTTCGCTCACACAGTTAAGATTCTGTTTTCATTGAGCCATATTCTAACATTATTTTAGGTTATTCAGCTAAGGGATAGTTGGGGGTGCTTTGAGGATTACGGTGAAAACGGAAATATCTTCAGATAGATACTGGAGAGAAGATTTCCGAGGTCCTGCTTTGTGACGTGTGCATTCGACTCAGAGAGTTATACTTTTCTTCTCATAGAGGATTGGGAAATCCCACTTAGAGGAGAAGCTACCAGGGCACATTCGGGACTATATAGATGGCTATGGTGAAAGAGGAAATATCCTCAGACAAAAACTGGAAAGAAGCTTTCTGTGAAACCACTTTGTCATACATATGTCTATTCATCTTTCATAGAAAAAACTTTCTTTCTATTATGCAGTTTTGAAACGGCAACATGGACGGATTTGCGAAGGGACATTCGAGTGCAAAGTCAGGCCTGTGGGGAAATAGGAGATATATTCGGATAATAACTGTAGAGAAACTTTCTGAAAAACTGCTTTGTGATGTGTGCATTCCACCCAGAGAGTTATTCCTCTTTTCTTATAAGGCAGTGTTTGAACACTGTAACTGTAAAACCGAAAAACTGATATTTTTCAGCGCATTGAAGAGTAAGGCAAAAAGTGAAATATCCTGAAATAAAACCCAGAAAGAAGCGTTCCAAGAAGCTGCTCTCTGACTTGGGCATTCATTTCAGAGAGTTAAAGCTTACACTACGTTGTCCAGTTTGGAAACTCTGTCTTTGAGGAATCTGTGAAGGGGTATTAATAGGCTCCCAAGGCATATGGTGAGAAGGAAATATTTTCTGATGAAAACTGGAGACAAGCTTTCAGAGCAACTGCTTTGTGATATGGATATTCATCTCATAGTGTTAAATCATTCTTTGAATTGAGCAATATGAAATCACTGTTTCTGTGGAATCTGAGAAAGGACATTTGGAAACGTTCTTAAGAATATTTCGAAAAAGAAATAACATCCGATAAAACCCAGAAGGAAAATTTCTGTGAAACTAATATACGTCATGTGAAGTCCACTCGAACAGTTAAACTACTGTTTTCATTGAGCAGTATTCTAACACTGCTTTAGGATAGTCAGGTAAGGGATAGTTGGGAGCACTTTCACGCTTACAGTGAAAATGGAAATATCTTCAGGTAGATACTGGAGAGAAGATTTCCGAGGAGCTGATTTGTGACGAGTGCTTTCCACTCACAAAGTTATACTTTTCTTCTCATAGATTACTGGGAAATCCTGTCTGGAGAAAGCGCTACCAGGTGACATTCGGGAGTATATGGACGGCTATGGTGAAAATGGAAATATCCTCAGACAAAAAGTGGAAAGAAGCTTTCTGTGAAACTGCTTTGTGATAATATGTCTATACATCTCACAAAGATAAAACTTTCTTTCTATTAAGCAGTTTTGAAACTGCATCATGGATGGATTCGTGAAGGGACATACGGGAGCACATTCAGGCCTGAGGGGGAAATAGGAGATATCTTCAAATAAAAACTGGAGAGAAGCTTCCTGAGAAACTGCTTTGTGATGTGTGCATTCCCCTCAGGGAATTATGCCTCTTTTCTCATAGGGTAGTGTTTGAACACTGTTCCTGTAAAACTGAAAAAGTGATATTTTTCAGCGCATTGAAGACTTTGGCGAAAAGTGAAATATCCTGAAGTAAAACCCAGAAAGAAGCTTTCCAAGAAATTGCTCTCTGACGTGTGCATTCATTTCAGAGAGTTAAAGCTTACACTACGTTGTACAGTTTGAAAACTCTGTCTTTGAGGAATCTGGGAAGGGATATTAAGTGTCATCCAGAGGCTTGAGGTTAGAAAGGAAACGTCTGGCATTGAAAACTGGAGAGAAGCTTTCGGAGCAACTGATATGTGATGTGTGTATTCATCTCATAGAGTTAAATCATTCTTTGGATTGAGTAGTTTGAAATCAATGTTTCAGTGGAACCTGAGAAAGGACATTTGGGAACGTTATTAAGAATATGCTGAAAAAGTAATACCCTCCGATAAGAACCAAAAGGAATCTTTCTGTGAAACTGCGCTAGGTCACGTGAATTCCACTCGCACAGTTAAGTTTCTGTTTTCATTGAGCAGTAGTCTAACACTGTTTTAGGTTTTTCAGGTGAGAGATACTCAGGAGGACTTTGAGGCTTTTGGTGAAAATGGAAATATCTTCAGATAGACACTAGAGAGAATTTTTCAGAGAAGCTGCTTTGTGACGTGTATATTCGACTCACAGAGTTATACTTTTCCCCTCATAGAGGGTTGGGGGATCCCATTTGGAGAAAAAGCTACCAGAGGACATTCACGATTATATGGACAACTATGTGGAAAAAGGAAGTAACCTCACACATAAATTGGAAAGAAGCTTTCTATGAAACAGATTTGTGATAGACATGTGTATTCATCTCACATAGATAAAGCTTTCTTTCTATTACGCAGTTTTTAAATTGTGTCATGGACGAATTCATGAATGGACATTCGGGAGCACATACAGGTCTGAGGGTAATAGGAAATAGCTTCAGATAAAAACTGGAGAGGAGCTTTCTGAAAAACTGCTTTGTGATGTGAACATTCCACTAAGGGACTTATACTTATTTTCTCATAAGGCAGTGTTTGAACACTGTTCCTGTAAAACTGAAAAAGTGATATTTTGCAGCACATTGAAGACTATGGCAAATTGCTCTCTGACGTGTGCATTCATTACACAGAGTTAAAGCTTACGCAATGGTGACCAGTTTGAAAACTCCATCTCTGAGGAATATGTGAAGGGGTATTAAGTGGCGTCCGGAGGCTTGTGGTGAGAAAGGAAACGTCTTTCGATGAAAACTGGAGAGAAGCTTTCGGAACAACTGCTTTCTGATGTGTGTGTTCATCTCTCAGAGTTAATTCTTTCTTTGGATTGAGCAGTTTGAAATCACTGTTTCTGTGGAACTTCAGAAAAGAAACTTGAGAACGCTCTTAAGAATATGCTGAAAAAGAAATACCCTCTGATTAAAACCAGAAGGAAACTTCCTGTGAAACTACTCTAGGTCATGTCAAGTCCACTCACACAGATAAGCTTCTGTTTTCATTGAGCAGTATTCTAACAGTGTTTTAGGTGAGTCAACTAAGGGATACTAGGGAGACCTTTGAGGCTAATGGTGAAAACGAAAATATCTTTAGATAGATACTGGAGAGCTGATTTCCAAGGAGCTGCATTGTGACGTGTGCTTTCCACTCACAGAGTTATACTTTTCTTCTCATGGAGGGTTGGGGAATCCCATTTGGAGAAATACCTACCAGGGGCCATTCGGGAGTCTATTTACTGCTACGGTGAAAAAGGATATATCCTCAGACAAAAACTGGAAAGAAGCTTTCTGTGAAACTGCTTTGTAATAGATATGTCTATTCAACTCACAAAGATAAAATTTTCTTTCTATTATGCAGTTTTGAAACTGTTTCATGGACAGATTTCAAAGGGACATTTGGGAGAATATTCAGGCGTGCTGGGTAATAGGACAGATTTTCAGATAAAAATTGGAAAGAAGTTGAATGAGAAACTGCTTTGTGCTGTGTGCATTCAACTCAGGGAGTTATACCTCTTTTTTCATAATGCGGTGTTTGAACACTGTTCCTGTAAAACTGAAAAATTGATATTTTACAGCACATTGAAGACTACAACAAAAAGTGAAATATCCTGAAATAAAACCCAGGAAGAAGCGTTCCAAGAATCTGCTCTCTGACATGTGCATTTATTTCACAGAGTTAAAGCTTACACTATCCTGTCCAGTCTGGAAACTCTGTTTCTGTGGAATCTGTGAAGGGATATTAAGTGGCGCCCAGAAGCTTGTGTGAGAAAGGAAACGTCTTCTGATGAAAACTGAAGAGAAGCTTTTTGAGCAAATGCTTTGTGATGTGTGTATTCATCTCACAGAATAAAATCATTCTTTTTATTGAGCAGTATAAAATCACTGTTTCTGTGGAACCTGAGAAAGGACTTTGGGAATGCTCTTAATAATATGCTGAAAAAGAAATATCCTCCAATAAAACCCAGAAGGAAACTTTCTGTGAAATTGCTCTAGGTCACGTGAAGTCCACTCATACAGTGAAACTTCTGTTTTCATTGAGAATTATTCCAACACTGTTTTAGGATAGTCAGCGAAGGGATACTCCGGAGTGATTTGAGGCCTACAGCCAAAACGGAACTGTCTTCAGATAGATACTGGAGAGCCGATTTCCAAAAAAAGCTGATTCCATGCTTTGTGACGTGGACATTACACTCAAAGAGTTATACTTTTCTTCTCATAAAGGATTGAGGAATCACGTTTGGAGAAAAAGCTAGCAGGGGACATTCGGGAGTATATGAACGGCTGTGGTGAAAAATGAAATATCCTCAGACAACAACTGGAAAGAGGCTTTCTGTGAAACTACTTTGTGATAGATATGTCTATTCATCTCACAAAGGTAAAACTTTCTTTCCTTTACGCAGTTTTGAAACTGCATCATGGCCGGATTCACGAAGGGACATTCGGGAACACATTCAAGCCTGCGGGGAAATAGGAGATATCTTCAGGAAAAAACTGGAGAGAAGCTTTCTGAGAAACTGCTTTGTGATGTGAGCATTCCACTCAGGGTGTTTTGACGCTTTTCTCATAAGGCAGTGTTTGAATACTGTTCCTGTAGAACTGAAAAAGTGATATTTTGCAGCACACTTAAGAGTATGACAAAAAGAGAAATATCCTGAAAGAATACCCAGAAAAAAGCGTTCCAATAAACTGTTCTCTAACGTATACATTCATTTCAGAGAGTTAATGCTTACATTGCATTGCCCAGTTTGGAAACTCGGTCTTTGAGGAATCTGTGAAGGGCTATTAAGTGACTCCTGGAGGATTGTGGTGAGAAAGGAAACGTCTTTTGCTGAAAACTGCAGAGAAACTTTTGGAGCAACTGCTTTGTGATGTGTGTATTCATCCCATAGAGTCAAATCGTTCTTTAGATAGAGGAGTTTGAAATTACTGTTTCTGTGGAACCTGGGAAAGTACATTTGGGAGCACTCTTAAATATGCTGAAAATGAAATATCCTCCGATAAATACCAGAAGGAAACTTTCTGTGAAACTGCACTAGGTCACGTGAATTCCGCTAGCACATTAAGCTTCTGTTTTCATTGAGCAGTATTCTAACAATGTTTTAGATTAGTCAGCTATGGGATACTCGGGAGTACTTTGAGGCTTTTGGTGATAAAAAGAAATATCTTCAGATAGATACAAGAGAGAAGATTTCTGAGGAGCTGCATTGTAACGTGTGCATTCAACTCATAGAGCTATACTTTTCTTCTCATAGAGGATTGGGGAATCTCGTTTGAAGAATAAGCTACCAGGGGACATTTGTAAGTATATGGATGGCTACGATGAAAAAGGAAATATCCTCAAACAAAAACTGGAAAGAAACTTTCTGTGAAAATGCTTTGGGATAGATATGTGTATTCATCTCACATAGATGAAACTTTCTTTCTATTACACAGTTTTGAAACTGCGTCACGGATGGATTCTCTAAGGAACATTTGGGAGCACATTCAGGACTGTGAGGAAATAGAGAATATATTCAGATAAAATCTGGAGAGAAGCTTTCTGAGAAATTGCTTTGTGATGTGTGCATTCCACTCAGGGAGTTATACCTCTTTTCTCATAAGACAGTGTTTGAACACTGTTCCTGTAAAACTGAAAAAGTTATATTTTGCAGTGCATGAAAGGATGCCGAAAAGTTTAATATCATGAAGAAAACCCAGAAAGACCCATTTCAAGAAACTTCTCTCTCACATGTGCATTCATTTCAGAGAGCTAAATCTTACACTACGTTGCCCAGTCTGGAAACTCTGTCTTTGGGGAATCTGTGAAGGGATTTTGGAGAAAAAACGAGCAGGGGACATTCACGAGTATATGGACGATGATATTGAAAAAGGAAATATCCTCAGACAAAAAGTGGAAAGAAGCTTTCTGTGAAACTGCTTTGGGACAGATATGTCTATTCATCTCACATAGATAAAACTTTCTATTACACAGTTTTGGAACTGCGTCATGGACGGATTCGAAAAGGGTCATTTGGGAGCACATACAGGTGTGCAGTGTAAAAGGAAATATCTCCAGATAAAAACTGGAGAGAAGCTTTAAGAGAAACTGCTTTGTGATGTGTGCATTCCACTCAGGGAGTTATACTTCTTTTCTCAAAAGGCAGTGTTTGAACACTGTACCTGTAAAACTGAAAAACTGATATTTTGCAGCGCATTGAAGACTATGGCAAAAAGTGAAATGTCCTGAAATAAAACTCAGAAAGAAGCATTCCAACAAACTGCTCTTCGATGTGTGCATCCATATGAGAGAGTTAAAGCTTACACTACGTTGCCCAGTTTGGAGTCTCTGTCTTTCAGGAATCTGTGAAGGGATATTAAGTGGCGCCCATGTGCTTGTGGTGAGAAAGGAAACGTCTTCTGATGAAAACTGGAGAGAAGCTTTTGGAGCAACTGCTTTGTCATGTGTGTATTCATCTCATAGAGTTAAATCATACTTTGAATTGAGCAGTTTGCAATCGCTGTTTCTGTGGAATCTGAGAAAGAACATTTGGGAACGCACTGAAGCATATGCTGAAAAAGAAATACACTGCAATAAAAACATGAAGGAATCTTTCTGTGAATCCACTCTAGGTCATGTGAATTCAACTCGCACAGTTAAGCTTCTGTTTTCATTGAGCAGTATTCTAACACTGTTTTAGGTTGGTCAACTAAGGATACTCAAGAGTGCTTTGAGACTTACGGTGAAAAGGAAATATCTTCAGTCAAATACCAGACAGCATATTTCCGAGTAGCTGTTTTGTGACGTGTACATTCCACACAGAGTTATACTTTTTTTCTCATAGAGGATTGGGGTTGTCCCGTTTGGAGAAAAAGCTACCAGGGGACATTTGGGAGTATATGAACGGCTAAGGTGAAAAAGGAAATATTCTCAGACAGACACTTGAAAGACACTGTCTGTGAAACTGCTTTGTGATAGATATGACTATTCGTCTCACATAGATAAAACTTTTTTTCTATTTCGCAGATTTAAAACTGAGTCATGGACAGATTCGCAAAGGACCATTCGGGAGCACCTTCATGCCTGTGGGGAAATAGGAAATATCTTCAGATAAAAACTGGAGGGAAACTTTCTGAGAAAGTATTCTGTGTTGTGTGCATTCCACTCAGGGAGTTATACCTCTTTTCTCATAAGACAGTGTTTGAACACTGCTCCTGGAAAACGGAAAATGGGATATTTTGCAGCGCATTGAAGATTATATCAAAATGTGAAATATCCTGAAATAAAACCCAGAAAGAAGTGTTCCAAGAAACCAGTCTTTGACATGCGCATTCATTTCAATGAGGTAAAGCTTACACTACATTGCCAGTTTAGTAACTCTGTCTTTGAGGAATCTCTGAAGGGATACAGTGTGGTGCCTGGAGGCTTGTGGTGAGAAAGGAAACATCTTCCAATGAAAACTGGAGAGAAGCTTTTAGAGCAACTGCTTTGTGATGTGTGTATTCACCTCATAGAATTAAATCACTCTTTGGATTGAGCAGTTTGAAATCACTGTTTCTGTGGTACCTGGGAAAGGACATTTGGGACCACTCTTAAGAATATGCAGAAAAAGAAATACACTCTGATAAAACCCAGAAGGAAAGTTTCTGTGATACTGCTCTAGTCACGTGAAGTCCAGTCGCACAGTTAAGCTTCTGTTTTCATTGAGCAGTATTCTAACACTGTTTTGGTTTAGTCAGCTAAGGGATACTCGGCTGCACTTTGAGGTTTACTGTGAAAACGGAAAAATGTTCAGATAGAGGGGACATTAGAGAGTATATGGACGGCTATGGAGAAAAAGGAAATATCCTCAGACAAAAACTGGAAAGGAGCTTTCTGTGAAACTACCTTGTGACAGATATGTCTATTCATCTCACATAGAAAAAACTGTCTTTGTATTACACAGTTTTGAAACTACGTCATGGATGGATTCACGAAGGAACATTGGGGGCACATTCAAACCTTTGGGAAATAGGAGACATCTTCAGATAAACACTGGAGAGAAACTTTCTAAGAAATTGCTTTGTGATGTGTGCATTTCTTTCAGGGAGTTATACCTCTTTTCTCATAAAGCAGTGTTTGAACACTGTTCCTGTAAAACTGAAGAAGTGATATTTTGCAGGGCATTGAAGACTATGGCAAAAACTGAAATATCCTGAAATAAAACCTGTTAAGAAGTGTTTCAGGACACTGTTCTCTGACGTGTGCATTCATTTCAGAGAGTTAAAGTTTACGCTACAATGCCCAGATTGGAAACTCTGTCTTTGAGGAATCTGTGAAGGGATATTAAGTGGAGCCCAGAGACTTGGGGTGAGAAAGGAAACGTCTTCTGGTGAAAACTGGACAGAAGCTTTCGGGCAAATGCTTTGTGATGTGTGTATTCATATAATAGAATTAAATCATTCTTTGGACTGAGCAGTTTGAAATTGTTGCTTCTGTGGAACCTGAGAAAGGACATTTGGGAACGCTCTTAAGAATATGCTGAAAAAGAAATACCCTCTGATAAAAACCAGAAGGAAACTTTCTGTGAAACTGCTCTAGGTCATGTGATGTGCACTCACACAGTTAAGCCTCTGTTTTCATTGAGCAGTGTTCTAACACTTTTTTAGGTTAGTCAGCTAAGGGATACTCAGGAGTGCTTTGAGGCTTACAGTGAAAACAGAAATGTCTTCAGATAGATACTGGAGAGAAGATTTCCGAGGAGCTGCTACGTGATTTGTGCTTTGAATCACATAGTTATGCTTTTCTTCTCAGAGAGGATTCAGAAATTCCATCTGGAGAAAAAGCTACCAGGTAACATTCAGGAGTATATGGACAGCTATGGTGAAAATGGAAATATCCCCAGAAAAATACTGGAAAGAATCTTTCTATGAAACTGCTTTGTGATAATATGTCTATACATCTCACAAAGATAAATCTTTCTTTCTATTACGCAGTTTTGAAACTGCGTCATGGACAGATTCTCGAAGGGACATTCAGGAGCACATTCAGGCCTGAGGGGGAAATAGGAGGTATCTTCAGATAAAAACTGGAGAGAATCTTTCCGAGAAAGTGCTTTGTGATGTGTGCATTCCTCTCAGGGAGTTATGCTTCTTTTCTCATAAAGCAGTATTTGAACACTGTTCCTGTAAAACAGAAAAAGTGAGATTTTGCAGTGCATTGAAGACTGTGGCGAAAAGTGAAATATCGTGAACTAAAACACATTAAGAAGCATTCCAGGAAGCTGTTCTCTGACGTGTGCATTCATTTCAGAAAGTTAAAGCTTGCACTACGTTGCCCAGTTGGGAACCTCTCTCTTTGAGGAATCTGTGAAGAGATATTAAGTGGAGTCCGGCAGCTTGTGGTGAGAAAGGAAACGTCTTCCGATGAAAACTGGTGAGAAGCTATCGGTGCTTCTGCTTTATGATGTGTGTATTCATCTCATAGAGTTATATCATTCTTTGGATTGAGCAGTTTGAAATCACTGTTTCCGTGGAACCTGAGAAAGGACATGTGGGAATGCCCTTAAGAATATGCGGAAAAGGAAATACCCTCTGATAAAAACCAGAAGGAGTCTTTCTGTGAAACTGCTCTAGGTCACGATAAGACCACTCGCACAGTTAAGCCTCTGATTTCATTGAGGAGTATTCTAACACTGTTTTAGGTTAGTGAGCTAAGGAATACTCAGGAGCGCTTTGAGGCTTATGATGAAAACGGAAATATCTTCAGATAGATACTGGAGAGAAGACTTCCGAGAATCTCTTTTGTGATGTGTGCATTCCACTCAGAGAGTTTTACTTTTCTTCTCATAGAGGATTGGGGAATCCTGTTTGGAGAAAAAGCTACCAGGGGAAATTCCTGAGTATATAGACAGCTACGGTGAAAAAGGAAGTATCCTCAGACAAAAACTGGATAGAATTTTCTGTGAAACTGATTTGTGATAGACATGTGTATTCCTCTCACATAGATAAAAGTTTCTTTCTATTACGCAATTTTGAAACTGCGTCAAGGACAGATTCGTGAAGGGACATTCACAAGCACATTCAGGACTGTGGGGAAATAGGAGATATCTTCAGATAAAAACTGTAGAGAAGCTTTCTGAGAAACTGCTTTGTAATTGAACATTCCACTCTGGGACTTATAGTTGTTTTCTCTTAAGGCAGTGTTTGAAAACCGTTCCTCTAAAACTGAAAAAGTAATGTTTTACAGCACACTGAATACTATGGTGTAAAGTGAAGTATCCTGAAATAAAACCCAGAAAGAAACGTTCCTAGAAACTGCTCTGTGACATGTGCATTCATTTCAGAGAGTTATAGCTTACACTACGTTGCTCAGGAAACTCTGTCTATGAGGAATCTGTGAAGGGATAGTAAGTGGCGCACGGAGGCTTGTGTTGAGAAATGAAACGTCTTCTGATGAAAGCTGGAGAGAAGCTTTCGGACCAACTGCTTTGTGATGTGAGTATTCATCTCATAGGGTTAAATCGTTCTTTGGATTGAGCAGTTTGAAATCATTGTTTCTGTGGAAACTGAGAAAGACAATTTGGGAATGCTTTTAAGAATATGCTGAAAAATAAAGACCCTCTGATAAAAACCAGAAGGAAACATTATGTGAAACGGCTCTAGGTCAGGTGAAGTCCATGCGCACATTTAAGCTTCTGTTTTCATTGAGAAGTATTGTAACACTGTTTTTGTTTAGACAATGAAGTGATAATCAGGAATGCTTTGAGGCATACGGTGAAAACGAAAATATCCTCAGATAGATACTGGAGAGAAGATTTCCGAGGAGTTGCTTTGTGAGGTGTGCATTCCACTAACAATTTTATACCTTTCTTCTCTTAGAGGATTGGGGAATCCCATTTGGAGAAAATGCTACCAGGGAACATTTGGGATTATATGGATGGCTATGGTGAAAAAGGGAGTATCCTCAGACAAAAACTGGAAAGAAGCTTTCTGTGAAATGCTTTGTGATAGATATGTCTATTCGTCTCACTTAAATAAAACTTTCTTTCTATTATGTAGTTTTGAAACTGTGTAATGGACAGATTTGCGATGGGACATTCGGGAGTATATTCAGGCATATGGTGGAAAAGGAGATATCTTAAATAAAAATTGGAGAGAAACTTTCTGAAAAACTGCTTGGGGATGTGTGCATTCCACTCAGTGAGTTATACGCCTTTTCTCATAAGACAGTTTTTGAACACTGTTCCTGTAAATCTGAAAAGTGATATTTTGCAGCGCATTGAAGACTGTGGCAAAAAGTAAATTATCCTGAAATAAAACCCAGAAAGAAACATTCCACGAATCTGCTGTCTGACGTGTGCATTCATTTCAGAGAGTTAAAGCTTACACTGCGTTGCCGAGTTTGGAAACTCTGTCTTTGAGGAATCTGTGAAGGGATATTAAGTGGCACCCGGAGGCTTGTTTTGAGAAAGGAAACATCTTCCGATGAAAATTGCAGAGAAGCTATTGGAGCAACTGCTTTGTGATGTCTCTATTCATCTCATAGAGATAAAACATTCTTTGGATTGAGTAGTTTGAAATCACTCTTTCTGTGGAACCTGAGAAGGACATTTGGGAACGCTCTTAAGAATATGCTGAAAAAGTAATAACCTCCGATAAAAACCAGAAGGAAACTTTCTGTGAAACTTCTCTAGGTCAGGTGAATTCCACTCGCTCAGTTAAGCTTCTGTTTTCATTGAACAGTATTCTTACAATGCTTTAGGTTTGTCAGCTAAGGGATACTCAGGAGTGCTTTGAGGCTTATGGTGAAAACAGAAATATCTCCAGATAGATACTGGAGAGAAGATTACTGAGAAGGCTCTTTGTGACTTGTGCATTACACTCACAGAGTTATACCTTTCTTCTCATAGAGGATTGGGAATCCCATTTGGAGAAAAAGCAACCAGGAGACATTCACGACTATATGGAAGGCTATGGTGAAAAAGGAAATATCCTCAGACAAAAACTGAAAAGAAGATTTACGTGAAACTGATTTGTGATAGATATGTCTATTCATGTCACATAGATAAAATTTTCTTTCTATTATGCAGTTTTGAAACTGAGTCATAGACGGATTCGCAAAGGGACTTTCACAACAATATTCAGGCCTGTGGGGGAAAAGGATATATCTTCAGATAAAAACTGGAGAGAAGCTTTCTTAGAAACTGCTTTGTGATATGTGCATTCCACTCAGGGAGTTATACCTCTTTTCTCACAAGGCAGTGTTTGAACACTGTTCCTCTGAAACTGAAAAAGTGATATTTTGCAGTGCATTGAAGACTATGCCAAAATATTAAATATCCTGAAATAAAACACAGAAAGAAGCATTTCAAGAAACTGCAATCTGAAGTGTGCACTCATTTCAGAGACTTAAAGCTTACAATACGTTGCCCAGTTTGTAAACTCTGTCTTTGAAGAATCTGTGAAAGGATATTAAGTAGTACTCGGGGGCTCGTGATGAGAAAGGAAATGTCTTTCGATGAAAACTGGACAGAAGCTTTCAGAGTAACTGCTTTGTGATGTGTGTATTCACCTTATGGAGTAAATCATGTTTTGGACTAAGCAGTTTGATATCACTGTTTCTGTGCAACCTGAGAAAGGACATTTTTGAACACTCTTAGGAATATGCTGAAAAAGAAATACCCACCAATAAAAACAAGAAGGAACTTTCTGTGAAACTGCTCTAGGTCTTGTGAATTCCACTCACAGAGTTAAGCTTCTGTTTTCATTGAGCAGTGTTTTAAGACTGTTTTAGGTAAGTCAGCTAAGAGATACTAGAGAGTGCTTTGAGGCTTATGGAGAAGAAGGAAATATCTTCAGATAGATACTGGATAGAAGATTATCGAGGAGCTGCTTTGTGATGTCTGAATTCACCTCACAGAGTTATACCTTTCTTCTCATAGAGAATTTCAGAATGACGTTTGGAGGAAAAGATACCAGGGGACATTCGGGAGTAGATGGGCGGATATGGTGAAAAAGGAAATATCCTCAAACAAAAACTGGAAAGAAGTTTTCTGTGAACCTGTCTTGTGACAGATATGTCCATTCATCTCACATATATAAAACTTTACTTTTATTACGCGGTTTTGAAATTGCGTCATGGTTGGATTCGCGAAGGGACTTTGGAGAGCACATTCAGGCGTATGGTGAAAAAGGAGATATCTTCAGATAAAAACGGGAGAGAAGCTGAGAAACTGCTTTGTGATGTGTGCATTCCACTCACCATATTATACCACTTTTCTCATAAGGCAGTGTTTGAACACTGTTCCTTTAAAAGTGAAAAAATGAAATTTTGCAGCATATTGAAGACTATGGCAATAAGAGAAATATCCTGAAATAAAACACAGAAAGAATCGTCCAAGAAACAGCTCTCTGACGTGTGCATTCATTTCAAAGAGTTAAAGCTTACACTACATTGCCCAGTTTGGAAACCCTGTCTTTGAGGATTCTTTGGAGGGATATTAAGTGGCCACCCTGATCCTGTAAGAAAGTAATCGACTTCTGATGAAAACTGGAAAGATGCTTTCAGAGCAACTGCTTTGTGATTTGTGTATTCTTCTCATAGAGTGAAATCATTCTTTGGTTTGAGCAGTTTGAAATCACTGTTTCTCTGGAACCTGAGAAAGAAAATTTGGGAACACTCTTAAGAATATGCTGAAAAAGAAATACCCTCCGAATAAAACCATAAGGAAACTTTCTGTGAAACTGCTCTAGGTCACGTGAATTCCACTCACACAGTTAAGTTTCTGTTTTCATTGAGCGGTATTCTAACACTGTATTAGGTTTGTCAGCTAAGGGATACTCAGGAGTGATTTCAGGCTTACGGTGAAAACGGAAATATCTTCAGATAGATACTGGAGAGAAGATTTCCGAGGAGCTGCTTTGGGAAGTTTGCATTCAACTCACAGAGCTATACTTTTCTTCTCATAGAGGATTGGGAAATCCCGTTTGCACAAAAAACCTCCAGGGGACATTCAGGAGTATATGGACGAGTACGTTGAAAAAGGAAATATCCTCAGAGAAAAACTGGAAAGAAGCTTTCTGTGAAACTGCTCTGTCATAGATATGTCTATTCACCTCACATAGATAAAACTTACTATTACGCAGTTTTGAAACTGCGTCATGGACGGATTCATGAAGGAACATTCGGGAGCACATTCAGGCGTACGGTGAAAAAGGAGATATCCTCAGATGAAAACTTGAGAGAAACTTTCTGAAAAACTGCCCTGTTATGTGTACATTCCACTCAGGGAGTTATACCTCTTTTCTCATAAGGCAGTGTTTGAATATCGTTCCTCTAAAAGTGAAAAAGTGATATTTTGCAGAGCATTGAAGGCTATGTTGAAAAGTGAAATATCCTGAAATGAAATCCTGAAAGAAGCATTCCAAGAAACTGGTCTCTGATGTGTGCATTCATTTCAGATAGTTAAAGCTTACACTACATTGTCCAGTTTGCAAAGTCCATCTTTAAGGAATATGTGAAGGGATATTAAGTGGAGAAAAAGCTACCAAGGGACATTGAAGAATATATGGACAGCTATGGTGAAAAAGGAAATATCCTCAGGTAAAAACTGGAAAGAAGCTTTCTGTGAAACTGATTTTGATAGATATGTCTATTCATCTCATATAGATAAAACTTTCTATTATGCAGTTTTGAAACTGTGTCATGGACAGATTCATGAAGGGACATTCGGGAGCACATTCAGGAGTATGGTGAAAAAGGAGATATCCTCAGATAAAAACTGGAGAGAAGTTTTCAGAGCAACTGCTTTATGATGTGTGTATTCATCTCAGAGTTAAATCCTTCCTTGTATTGAGCAGTTTGAAATCACTGTTACAGTGGAAACTGAGAAAGGACATTAGAGAACACTCTTTTGGATATGCTGAAAAAGAAATGCCCTCCGATGAAAACTAGAAGGAAACTTTCTCTGACACTGTTCTAGGTCACATGAAGTCCACTCACGAAGTTATGCTACTGTTTTCATTGAGCAGTATTCTAACACTGTTTTAAGTTAGTCAGCTAAGGGATACTAGGGAGCACTTTGACGCATATGGTGAAAGCGGAAATATCGTCAGATAGATACTGGAGAGAAGATTTCAGAGAAGCTGCTTTGTGACGTGTGCTTTCCACTCACAGATTTATACTTTCCTTCTCATAGAGGACTGGGGAATCCCGTTTGGAGAAAAAGCTGCCAGGGGACATTAGGTTGTATATGCATGGCTATGTGGAAAAAGGAAGTATCCTCACACAAAAATTGGAAAGAAGTTTTCTGTGAAACAGATTTGTGTTAGACATGTGTATTCATCTCACATAGATAAAACTTTCTTTTTATTATGCAGTTTTTAAACTGTGTCATGGACGGATTCGTGAAGGGACATTCAGGAGCACATACAGGTCTAAGGGTAATAGGAGATATCTTCAGATAAAAGCTGGAGAGGAGCTTTGTGAGAAACTGCTTTATGATGTGAACATTCCACTCAGGGACTTATACTTCTTTTCTCATAAGACAGTGTTTGAACACTGTTCCTGTAAAGGTGAAAAAGTGATATTTTGCAGCACATTGAAGACTATGGCAATAAGTGAAATATCCTGAAATAAAACCCAGAAAGAAGCATTCCAAGAAACTTGTCTCTGACGTGTGCATTCCCTTCAGAGAGTTAAACTTACACTGCATTGATCAGTTTGGAAACACTGCCTTTGAGAAATCTGTGAAGAGATATTAAGTGATGCCCGGAGGCTTCTTGTGAGATAGGAGACGTCTTCCGATGAAAACTGGAGAGAAGATTTTTGAGGAACTGCTTTGTGATGTGTGTATTCACCTCATAGAGTTAAATCATTCTTTGGATAATTAATTTTGAAATCACTGTTTCTGTGGAACCTGAGAAAGGACATTAGGGAACACTCTTAAGAACCTGCTGAAACAAAATATCCTCCAATAAAAACCAAAAGGAAACATTCTGTGAAACTGCTCTAGGTCACGTGAATTCCACTCACACATGTAACCTTCCGCTTTCATTGAGCAGTATTCTAACACTGATTTAGGTTAGTCTGCTAAGGGTTACTCGGGAGCACTTTGAGACTTATGGTGAAAACGGAGATATCTTTAGGTAGATACTGGAGAGAATATTTCTGAGGAGCTGCTTTGTGACGTGTGCATTCCCCTCACAGAGTTATGCTTTTCTTCTCATCGAGGATTGTGGAAAATCATTGGGAGAAAAAGCTAGCAGGCGACATTCGGGAGTATATGGAGTGCTCTGGTGAAAAAGGAAGTATCCTCAGACAAAAACTGGAAAGAAGCTTTCTGTGGAACTGCTTTGGGATAGATATGTCTATTGATCTCACATAGATAAAACTTTCTTTTATTATGCACTTTTGAAACTGCATCATGGATGGATTTGTGAAGGGACATTCAGGAGCACATTGAGACTTGTAGGGCAATAGGGAATATCATCAGATAAAAACTGAAGAGATTTCTGAGAAATTGCTTTGTGTAGTGTGCATTCCAGTCAGGGATTTTTACCTCTTTCTCATAAGGCAGTGTTTGAACACTGTTCCTCTAAAAGTGAAAAAGTGATATTTGCACGGCATAGAAGGCTACAGCAAAAGTGAAATATCCAGAAATAAAACCCAGAAAGAAACATTCCAAGAAACTGCTCTCTGAAGTGTGCATTCATTTCAGAGATTTAAAGCTTACACTACGTTGCCCAGTTTGGAAACTCTGTCTTCGAGGAATCTGTTAAGGTATATTAAGTGGGGCCCCAAAGGCTGTGCTGAGAAAGGAAACGTCTTCCAATGAATACTGGGGAGAAGCTTAACGAGAAACAACTTTGTAATGTGTGTATTCATCTCATATAGTTAAATCATTCTTTGGATTGAGCAGTTTGAAATCACTGTTTCTGTAGAACCTGAGAAAGGACACTTGGGAATGCTCTGAAGAAAATGCTGAAAAACGAATACCCTCTGATAAAAATCAGAAGGAAGCTCTCTGTGAAACTACTGTAGGTCACATGAATTCCACGTGCACAGTTAAGCTTCTGTTTTCAATGAGCAGTATTCTAACACTGTTTTTGTTTCGTCTGTGAAGTGATATTTGGGAGCGCTTTGACGCTTCTGGTGAAAAAGGAAATATCTTCAGATAAAAACCGGAGAGAAGATTTCTGAGTAGCTGCTTTGTGACGTGTACGTTTCACTCACAGAGTTATATTTTTCTTCTCAGAGAGCATTGGGAAATCCTGTTTGGAGAAAAAGTGAACAGGGGACATTCAGAAAAATATGGATGGCTATGTTGAAAAAGGAAATATCCTCAGACAAAAACTGAAAAGAAGGTTTCTGGGAAACTGATTTGTGATAGATATGTCTATTCATCTCACATAGATAAAACTTTCTTTGTATTATGCAGTTTTGAAACTGCGTCATGGAAGAATTCGCGAAGGGACCTTCAGAGCACATTCAGGACTGTGGGGAAAAAGGAAATTCCTTCTGGTAAAAACTGGACAGATGTTTTCCGAGAAGGTGCTTTGTGATGTGTGCATTCATCTCATAGAGTTAAATATTTCTTTGGATTGAGCAGTTTGAAATCACTGTTTCTGTGGATACTGAGAAAGGACATTTGGGAATGCTACTAAGAATCTGCTGAAAAAGAAATACTCTTCAATAAAAACCAGAAGGAAACTTTCTTTGAAATTCCTCTGGGTCACATGAATTCCACTTGCACAGTTAAGATTCTGTTTTCATTGAGGAGTATTCTCACAATGTTTTAGGTTAGTCAGCTAAGGGATACTCGGCAGGACTTTGAGGCTTAACAGTGAAAGCAGAAATATCTTCAGATAGATACTGGAGAGGAGATTTCCGAGGAACTGCTTTGTGACGTGTGCATTCCACTCACAAAGTTATACTTTTCTTCTCATAGTAGATTGGGGAATCCCGTTTGGAGAAAAAGCTACCAGGGGACATTCGGGAGTATATGGATGGCTGTGATGAAAAGGGAAATGTCCTCAGACAAAAAATTGGAAAGAAGCTTTCTATGAAACTGCTTTGTGATAGATACGTCTATTCATCTCACATAGATAAAACTTTCTTTCTATTACACAGTTATGAAACTGCATCATGGACGGATTCGCGAAGGGACATTCGGGGGCACATTCCATCCTTTGAGTATATAGGAAATGTCTCCAGATAAAAACGGGAGAGAAACTTTCTGAGAAACTGCTTTGTGATGTGTACATTTCACTCAGAAATTTATTCCTTTTTCTCATAAGGCAATGTTTAAAAATGTTTCTTTAAAACTGAAAAAATGATATTTTTCAGCGCATTGAAGACTATGGCGAAATGTGAAATATCTGGAAATAAAATGCTGAAAGAAGCATTCCAAGAAACTGCTCTCTGTGGAGTGCATTCATTAAAGAGAGTTAAAGCTTACACTACTTTGCTCAGTTGGGAAACTCTGTCTTTGAGTAATCTGGGAAGGGATATTAAGTGACGAACAGAGACTTGTGGTGAGAAAGGAAACATCTTCCGATGAAAACTGGAGAGAAGCTTCCGGAGCAACTGATTTGTGATGTGTGTGTTCATCTCATAAAGTTAAATCATTCCTTGGATTGAGCATTTTGAAATCACTGTTTCTGTGGAACCTGAGAAAGAACATTTGGGAACGCTCTTAAGAATACGCTGAAAAAGGAATACCCTCCGATAAAAACCAGAAGAAATCATTCTGTGAAACTGCTCTATGTCACGTGAATTCCACTCACACAGTTAAGCTTCTACTTTCATTCAGCAGTATTCTAACACTGTTTTAGGTTTGTCAGCTAAGGGATACTCAGGAGCACTTTGAGTCTTATGATGAAAATGGAAATATCTTCAGATTGATACTGGAGAGAAGATTTCCGAGGTGCTGCTTTGCATCCTGTGCATTCCACTCACAGAATTATACTTTTCTTCTCATAGACGGTTGAGGAATCCCGTTTGGAGAAAAAGCTACCAGGGGACATTCACAAGCATATGGATGGCTACGGTGACAATGGAAGTATCCTTAGAGAAAAACTGGAAAGAAGTTTTCTGTGAAACTGTATTGGGATAGATATGTCTATTCATCTCACACAGATAAAACTTTCTTCTATTACACAATTTTGTAACTGCGTCATGGATGGATCACGAGGGGAATTTCTGAAGCACATTCAGGCCTGTGGGGAAATAGGAGATGTCTTCAGATAAAAACTGGAGAGAAGCTTTATGAAAAACTACTTTGTGATGTGCGCATTCCGTTCAGGGATTTATACATCTTTTCTCATAAGGCAGTGCTTGAACACTGGTTCTGCAAAACTGAAAAAGTGATATTTTGCAGCGCTATCAAGACTGTGGTGAAAAGTAAAGTATTCTGAAATAAAACCCAGACTCAAGCATTCCAAGAAACGGCTCTCTGACCTGTGCATTCATTTCAGAGAGATAAAGCATACACTGCATTGCTACTTTGGAAACTCTGCCTTTGAGGAATCTGTGAAGGGATATTAAGTGGCGCATGGAGGCTTCTGGTGAGAAAGGATATGTTTTCCAATGAAAGGTGGAGAGATGCTTTCGGAGAAACTGCTTTGTGATGTGTGATTTCATCTCACAGAGTTAAATCGTTCTTTGGATAGAGCAGTTTTAAATCACTGTTTCTGTGGAACCTGAGAGAGGACATTTGGGAACACTCTTAAGAATATGCTGAAAAAGAAATACCCGCCAATGAAAACCAGAAGGAAACTTTCTGTGAAACTGTTCCAGCTCATGGGAAGTCCACTTGCACACTTAAACTTCTGTTTTCATTCAGCAGTATTCTAACACTGTTTTAGGTTAATCTGCTAAGCGATACTTGGGAGTGCTTTGAGGCTCATGGTGAAAGCATAAAGATCTTCAGATAGATACTGGAGAGAAGATTTACAAGGAGCTGCTTTGTGACTTGTGCTTTCCACTCACAGAGTTATACTTTTCTTCTCATAGAGGACTGGGGAATCCCATGTTAAGGAAAAGCTACCAGGGGACTTTTGGGAGTATAAGATGGCTGTGGGGAAAAAGGAAATATCCTCAGACAAAAACTGGAAAGAAACTTTCAGTGAAACTGCTTTTTGATAGATATGTCTATTCATCTCATAGATAAAACTTTGTTTCTATTACGCAGTTTTGAAACTGCGTCATGGATGAATTTGTGAAGGATCATTCGGGAGCACATTCAGGCCTGTGGTTGAATAAGATATGTCTTCAGAAAAAACTAGAGAGACATTTTCTGAGAAACTCCTTTGTGATGAGTGCTTTCCATTCAGGGGGTTATACCTCTTTTCTCATAAGGCAGTGTGAGAACATTGTTCCTGTAAAACTGAAGAAGTGATATTTTGCAGCGCATTGAAGACTATGGTGAAAAGTGAAATATCCTGAAATAAACCCAGGAAAGAAATGTTTCAAGAAACTGCTCTCTAACATGTGGATTCATTTCAGAGAATTAAAGCTTACAATACATTTCCCAGATTGGAAACTCTGTCTTTGAGGAATCTGTGAAGGGCTATTAAGTAACAACCGGAGGCTAGTGGTGAGAAAGGAAACATCTTCTGATGATAATTGGAGAGAAGCTTTCGGAGCAACTGCTTTGTGATGTGTGCATTCATCCCTTAGAGTTAAATCATTCTTTGGTTTGAGCAGTTAGAAATCACTGTTTCTGTGCAACTGAGAAAGGACATTTGGGAACGCTCTTAAGAATATGCCAAAAAAGAAATACCCTCCGATGAAAACCAGAAAGAAACCTTCTGTGAAAGTGTTCCAGGTCACGTAAATTCCACTCGTAGAATTAAGCTTCTGTTTTCATTGAGCAGTATTCTAACACTGTTTTAGTTTAGTCAGGTAAGGATACTCGACAGTGCTTTGAGGCTTATGGTGAAAACGGAAATATCTTCAGATAGGTACTAGAGAGAATATATCAGAGGAGCTGCTTTGTGGCATGTGCATTCCACTCACAGAATTATACTTTTCCTCTCATAGAGAATTGGGAATCCCGTTTGGAGAAAATGTAACCAGGGGACATTCAGGAGTATATGGACGGCTATGGTGAAAAAGTAAATATCCTCAGACAAAAACTGGAAAGAAGCTTTCTGTGAAACTGCTTTGGGATAGATATATCTACTCATCTCACATAAGTAAAACTTTCTTTCAATTATGCAGTTTTGAAACTGCATCATGGACAAACTCGCAAAGGGACATTCGGGAGCACATTCAGGGGTATGGTGAAAAAGGAGATATCTTCAGATAAAAACTGGAGAGAAGCTTTCTGAGAAACCGCTTTGTGATGTCTGCATTCCCCTCAGGGAGTATACCACTTTTCTCATAAGGTAGTGTTTGAATACTGTTCCTGTAAAACTGAAAAAGTGATATTTTGCAGCGCATCAAAGACTATGGTGAAAAGTGAAATATCCTGAAATAAAACCCAGAAAGAAGCATTCCAAGAAACTGCTCTCTGACGTGTGCATTCATTTTAGAGAGTTAAAGCTTACAGAACGTTGCACAGTTTGGAAACTCTGTCTTTAAGGAATATGTGAAGGGATATTAAGTGGCACCCAGAGGCTTGTGGTGAGAAAGGAAACGTTTTCCGATGAAAACTGAAGAGAAGCTTTTGGAGTAAATTGTTTGTGATGTGTGTATTTATCTCATAGAGTTTAATCATTCTTTGGATTGAGCAGTTTGAAATCACTGTTTCTGTGGAACCTGAGAAATTATATTTGGTAACGCACTTAAGAATATGCTGAAAAAGGTATACCCTCTGATAAAAAGCAGAAGGAAACTTTCTGTGAAACTGCTCTAAGTCACGTGAAGTCCACTCACACAGTTAAGTTTCTGTTTTCATTGAGCAGTGTTCTAACACTGTTTTAGGTCAATCTGGTGAAGGAAACTTGGGGGCGCTTTGAGGCGTACGGTGAAAAAGGAAATATTTTCAAATAAAAACTGGAGAGAAGATTTCCAAGGAGCTGCTTTGTGACGTGTGCATTCCACTCACAAAGTTATACTTTTCTTCTCATAGAGGATTGGGGAATGCCGTTGGAGGAAAAGCGACCAGTGGAAATTCTTGAGTATATGCACTGCTATGGTGAAAAAGAATATATCATCAGATAAAAACTGGAAAGAAGCTTTCTGTGATACTGCTTTGGGATAGATATGTCTATTCATCTGACATAGATAAAACTTTCTTTCTATTATGCAGTTTTGAAACTGCGTCATGGACGAATTCATGAAGGGACATTTGGGTGCACCATCAGGCCTGAGGAGAAAGAGAACATATCTCCAGGTAAAAACGGGAGAGAAGCTTTCTGAGAAACTGCTTTGTGATGTGTACATTCCACTCAGAGAGTTACACCTTTTTTCTCATAAAGTGATATTTTGCAGTGCACTGAAAACTATGGTGAAAAGTGAAATATCCTGAAATGAAACCCAGAAAGAAGCGTCCAAGAAACTGCTCTCTGACGTGTACATTCATATCAGAGAGTTAAAGGATATACTACGTTGCCCAGTTTGAAAACTCTGTCTTTGAAGAATCTTTGAAGGGATATTAAGTGGTATCCCTGATCTTGTTGCGAGAAAGGAAACGGCTTCATATGAAAACTGGACAGATGCTTTCGTAGCAGCAGCTTTGTGATGTGTGTATTCATCTCATAGAGTGAAATCAATCTTTGGTTTGAGCAGTTTGAAATCACACTTTCTGTGGAACCTGAGAAAGAAAATTTGGGATCTCTCTTAACAATATGCTGAAAAAGAAATAACCTACGAAAAATATCACAAGGAAACTTTCTGAGAAAGTGCTCTAGGTCACGTGAATTCCACTCACACAGTTAAGCTTCTGTTTTCATTGAGGAGTACTCTAACACTGTTTTAGGTTAGACAGCAAAGGGATACTCGGATGTGCTTTGAGGCTTACAGTGAAAACGAAAATATCTTCAGATAGATACTGGAGAGAAGATTTCTGACAAGCTGCTTTGTGACATGTGCATTCCACTCACAGAGTTATACTTTTCATCTCATAGAGAAATGGGAATCCCATTTGGAGAAAAGCTAACAGGGGACATTCGTGAGTATATGGACAGCTAAGGTGAAAAAGGAAATATCCTCAGACAAAAACTGAAAAGAAGCTTTCAGTGAAACTGATTTGTGATAAATATGTCTATTCATCTCACATAGATAAAACTTTCTTTCTATTACGCAGTTTTGAAAATGCTTCATATATGGATTCATGAAGGGTCATTCGGGAGAATATTCAGGCCTGTGGGGTAATAGGAGATATCTTCAGATAAAAACTGGAGAGAAACTTTCTGAGAAACTGCTTTGTGATGGGTGCATTCCACTCAGGGAGTTTTACCTCTTTTCTCATAAGGCAATGTTTAAACACTGTTCCTGTAAAACGGAAAAAGTGATATTTCTTAGTGCATTTATATTTGGCAGCACGAGTTAAAGCTTACACTACGTTGTCCAGTTTGGAAACTCTGTCTTTGAGGAATCTCTGAGGGGATATTAAGAGGTTTGTGGTGAGAAAGAAAATGTCTTCCAATGAAAACAGTATAGAAGCTTTCCGAGCAACTGCTTTGTGATCTCTTTATTCATCTCATAAAGTTAAATCATTCTTTGGTGTGAGCAGTTTGAAATCACTGTTTCTGTGGAACATGAGAAAAGACATTTGAGAACATTCTTAAGAATATGTTGAAAAAGAAATACCCTCCGTTAAAAACCAGAAGGTAACTTTCCGTGAAACTCCACTATGTCATGTGAAATCCACTCGCATAGTTAAGCTTCTGTTTTCTTTGAGCAGTATCCCAACATTATTTTAGGTTAGTTAGTTAAGGGATACTCGGGAGGACTTTGAGGCTTATGGTGAAAATGGAAATATCATCAGACGGATAGTGGATAGAAGATTTCCGAGGAGCTGCCCTGTGATGTGTGCACTCCATTCACAGAGTTATACCTTTCTTCTCATAGAGGATTGGGGAATTCCATCTGGAGAAAAACCTATCACAGAACATTCGGCATTATATGGATGGCTATGGAGAGAAAGGAAATATCCTCAGACAAAAACTGGAAAGAAGCGTTCTGTGAAACTGTTTTGTGATAGATATATCTATTCATCTCTCATAGATAAAACTTTTTTCTATTACACAGTTTTGTAACTGCTTCATGATGGATTCACAAAAGTACTTTCGGGAGCACATTCAGGCCTGTGGAGAAATACGAGATATCTTCAGATAAAAACTGTGCAGAAGCTTTCTGAGGTACTGCTTTGTGATGTGTGCATTCCTCTCAGGGACACATACCTCTTTTATCATAAGGCAGCGTTTGAACACTGTTCCTGTAAAACTGAAAAAGTGATAATTAGCAGCACATTGAAGACTATGACAAAATGTGAAATATCGTGAAATTAAACCCAGAAAGAAGCCTTCCAAGAAACTGATCTCTGACGTGGTCATTCATTTCAGAGAGATAAAGCTTACACTATGTTGCCTAATTTGAAAAATCTGCTGTAGAGGAGATTGTGAAGGGATATAAAGTGGCGCCTGGAGGCTTGTGATGAGAAAGGGAAAGTCTGCCGATGAAAGCTGGAGAGATGCTTTTGGAGCAACTGCTTTGTAATGTTTGTATTCATCTCATAGAGTTAAATCATTCTTCAGACTCACCAGTGTGAAAAAAATGTTCCTGTGGAACCTGAGAAAGGACGTTTTGGAAAACGCTTAAGAATATGCTAAAAAAGAAATACCCTCCGATAAAAACTAGAAGGAATCTTTCTGTGAAACTGCTCTAGGTCTCTTGAATTCCATACACTCAGTGAAGGTTCTGTTTACATTGAGCAACATTCTAACATTGTTTTAGGTTAGTCAGCTAAGGGATACTCAGGAGTGTTTTGAGGCTTATGGTGAGAATGGAAATATCATGAAATAGATACTGGAGAGAAGATTTCCGAGGAGATGCTTTGAGACGTGTGCATTCCACTCACAGAGTTATACTTTTTTACTCATAGAGGATTGGGGAATCTGGTTTGGAGAAAAAGCAACCAGGGGACATTTGGCAGTATATAGATGGCTAAAGTTAAAAAGGAAATATCATCTGACAAAAACTGGAAAGAAGCTTTCTGTGAAACCGCTTTGTGATAGATATGTCTATTCATCTCACATAGATACAATTTTCTATTACACAGTTTTGAAACTGCGTCATGAATGGATTTGCGAAAGGACGTTCGGGAGCACATACAGGTGTGCTTTGAAAAAGGAAATATCTCCAGATAAAAACTGGAGAGAAGCGTTCTGAGAAACTGCTTTGTGATGTGTGCATTCCACTCAGGGAGTTATACCTCTTTTCTCAAAAGTCAGTGTTTGAACACTGTACCTGTAAAACTGAAAAACTGATATTTTGCAGTGCATTGAAAACTATGGCAAAAAGTGAAATATCCTGAAATAAAACTCAGAAAGAAGCATTCCAAGAAACTGCTCTCTTACGTGTGTATTCATTTTAGTGAGTTAAAGCTTACGCTATGTTGCCCAGTTTTGAAGCTCTGTCTTTAAGGGATCTGTGAAGGAATATTAAGTGGCGCCCAAGAGCTTGTGGTGAGAAAGGAAACGTCTTCCGATGAAAACTGAAGAGAAGCCCTCGGAGCAACTACTTTTTGATGTGTGTATTCATCTCATAGAGTTAAATCATTCTTTGGATTGAGCAGTTTGAAATCACTGTTTCTGTGAAATCTGAGAGAGGATATTTGGGAACGCTCCTAAGAATATGCTGACAAAGAAATACACTCCGATTAAAACCAGAAGGAAACTTTCAGTGAAACTGCTCTATGTCATGTGAAGTCCACTCGCACAATTAAGCTTCTATTTCATTGAGCAGTATGCTAACACTATTTTAGGTTGGTCAGCCAAGGGATAGTTGGGAGCGCTTTGCAGCTTACCATGAAAGTGGAAATATCCTCAGATAGATACTGGAGAGGAGATTTCCGAGGAGATGCTTTGTGATGTGTGCATTCCACTCACAGAGTTATACTTTTCTTCTCATAGGGGTTTAGGGAATCCCATTAGGAGAAAAGCTACCAGGGTACATTTGGGAGTATATGGACAGCTATGGTGTAAAAGGAAATATCCTCAGACAGAAACTGGAAAGAAGCTTTCTGTGAAACTGATTTGTGATAGATATATATATTCATCTAACATAGATAAAACTTTCTTTCTATTACGTGATTTTGAAAGGGCATCATGGACAGATTCGCGATTGGACTTTGGAGCACATTCAGAAATGTGGGGAAATAGGAAATATCTACAGATAGAATCTGCAGAGAAGCTTTCTGAGAAAATGCTTTGTGATGTGTGCATTCCACTCAGGGAGTTATACCCCTTTTCTCATAAGGTACTGTTTGAACACTGTTCCTGTAAAACTTGAAAAGTGATATTTTGCAGCGCATTGAAGATTATGGCGAAAAGTGAAATATCCTGAAATAAAACCCAGAAAGATGCATTCCAAGAAACTGCTGTCCGGCTTGTACATTCATTTCGGAGCATTGAAGCTTACAAAACGTTGCCCAGTTTGGAAACTCTGTCTTTGAGGAATCTGTGCAGGGATATTAAGTGGTGCCCGGAGGCTTGCGGTGCGAAAGGAAACGTCTTCCGATAAAAACTGGACAGCAGCTTTCGGAGCAACTGCTTTGTGATGGGGGTATTCATCTCATAGAGTTAAATCATTCTTTGGATTGAGCAGTTTGAAATCACTGTTTCTGTGGACCTGAGAAAGGACATTTGGGAATGCTTTAAAGAATGTGCTGAGAAAGAAATACCCTAAGATAAAAACCAGAAGGAATCTTTCTGTGAATCTACTCTGGGTCACATGAATTCCACGCGCAGAGTTAAGCTTCTGTTTTCATTCAGCAGTATTCTAACACTTTTTTATGTTATTCAGCTCAGGAATACTTGGGAGGGCTTTGAGGCTTATTGTGAAAGGGGAAATATCTTCAGATGGATACTGGAGTGGAGATTTCAAGGAGCTGCTTTGTGACATGTACATACCCCTCACAGAGTTATACTTTTCTTCTCATGGAGGATTGGCATATCCAATTTGGAGAAAAAGCTAGCAGGGGACATTCGGGAGTATGCGGACGGCTATGGTGAAAAAGGAAATATCCTCAGACCAAAACTGGAAAGAAGCTTTCTGTAAAATTCCTTTGGGGAAGATACGTCTATTCATCTCACATAGATAAAACTTTCTTTCTATTACGCAGTTTTGAAACTGCATCATGGACAGATTCTCAAATGGACATTCAGGAGCACGTTCAGGCCTGTGGGAAAATATTATATATATTCAGATAAAAACTGGACGGAAGCTTTCTGAGAAACTGCTTTGTGATGTGTGCATTCCACTCAGGGAGTTATACCTTTTTTCTCATAAGGAAATATTTGAACACTGTTCCTGTAAAATTGAAAAAGTGATACTTTGCAGTGCATTGAAGGCTATGGAGAAAAGTGAAATATCCAGAATTAAAACCCAGAAAGAAGCATTCCAAGAAACTGCTCTCTGACGTGTGTAAACATTTCAGAAAGTTAAAGCTTACACTACGTTGACCAGTTGGGAAACTCTGTCTTGGTGGAATCTGTGAAAGGATATTAAGTGGCACCCGGAGGCTTGTGGTGAGAAAGGAAACATCTTCCGAAGAAAACTGTAGAGAAATTTTCGGAGCAACTGCCTTGCGATGTGTGTATGCATCTCATAGAGTTAAATCATTCTTTGGATTGAGCAGTTTGAAATCACTGTTTCTGTGGAACCTGAGAAAGAACATTTGGGATCTCTCTTAAGAATATGCTGAAAAAGAAATACCCTCCAATAAAACCCAGAGTGAAACTTTCTGTGAAACTACTCTAGGTCATGTCAAGTCCACTCACAAAGATAAGCTTCTGTTTTCATTGAGCAGTATTCCAACACTGTTGTAGGATAGTCAGTTAAGTTATACTTGGGAGCGCTTTGAGGCTTACGGTGAAAGTGGAAATATCTTCAGATAGATACTGGAGAGAAGATTTCTGAGGAGATGCTTTGTGACGTAGACATTACACTCACAGAGTTATACTTTTCTTCTCATAGAGGATTGAGGAAACACGTTTGTAGAAAAAGCTACCAGGGGATATTCGGGAGTATATGGATGGCTGTGGTGAAAAATGAAATATCCTCAGACAACAACTGGAAAGAGGCTTTCTGTGAAATTGCTTTGTGATAGATATATCCATCTCACATACGTAAAACTTACTTTTTATTATGCAGTTTTGAAACTGCATCATGGCCGGAGTTGTGGAGGGTCATTCGAGAGCACATTCCGGACTGTGAGGCAATAGGAAATATCTTCAGATAAAAACAGAAGAGAAGCTTTCTGAGAAAATGTTTTGTGATGTGTGCATTCCACTCAGGGAGTTTTACCTCTTTTCTCATAAAGCAATGTTTGAACACTGTTCCTGTAAAACTGAAAGAGTGATATTTTGCAGTGCATCGAAGAGTATGGCAAAAGGTGAAATATCCTGAAATAGAACCCGGAAAGAAGCACTCCAAGAAACTGCTCTCTGACGTGTGCACTCATTTCAGAGAATTAAAGGTTACACTACGATGCTGTGTATGGAAACTCTGTCTTTGAGGAATCGGTAAAGGGTTATTAAGTGGTGCTCTTAGGATTGTGGTGAGAAAGTAAACGTCTTCCGATGAAAACTGGAGAGAAGATTTTGGAGCAACTGCTTTGTAATGTGTGTATTCATCTCATAGAGTTAAATCATACTTTGGATTGAGCACTTTGAAATCACTGTATCTGTGGTACTTGAGAAAGGACTTTTTTTTTTTATTTACTATTATTATACTTTAAGTTGTAGGGTACATGTGCATAACGTGCAGGTTTGTTACATATGTATACTTGTGCCATGTTGGTCTGCTGCACCCATCAACTCGTCATTTACATCAGGTATAACTCCCAATGCAATCCCTCCCCCCTCCCCCCTCCCCATGATAGGCCCCGGTGTGTGATGTTCCCCTTCCTGAGTCCAAGTAATCTCATTGTTCAGTTCCCACCTATGAGTGAGAACATGCGGTATTTGGTTTTCAGTTCTTGTGATAGTTTGCTAAGAATGATGGTTTCCAGCTGCATCCATGTCCCTACAAAGGACACAAACTCATCCTTTTTTATGGCTGCATAGTATTCCATGGTGTATATGTGCCACATTTTCTTAATCCAATCTGTCACTGATGGACATTTGGGTTGATTCCAAGTCTTTGCTATTGTAAATAGTGCTGCAATAAACATACGTGTGCATGTGTCTTTATAGCATCATAATTTATAATCCTTTGGGTATATCCCCAGTAATGGAATGGCTGGGTCATATGGTACATCTAGTTCTAGATCCTTGAGGAATTGCCATACTGTTTTCCATAATGGTTGAACTAGTTTACAATCCCACCAAC
>NC_037688.1:819894-916074 GCF_003255815.1 Theropithecus gelada
ATTGGAGCATTTAGTCCATTTACATTTAAGGTTAAGATTGTTATGTGTGAACTTGATCCTGCCATTATGATATTAACTGGTTATTTTGCTCGTTAGTTGATGCAGTTTCTTTCTAGCCTCGATGGTCTTTACATTTTGGCATGTTTTTGCAATGGCTGGTACCGGTTGTTCCGAGAAAGGACATTTTTGAACGCTCTTAGGAATACGATGAAAAGAAAATATCCTTTGATAAAAACCAGAAGGAAACATTCTGTGAAACTGCTCTAAATAAAATGAAGTCCACTTGCACAGTTAAGCTTCTGTTTTCTTTGAGCAGTATTCTTGCCCTGTTTTAGGTTAGTCAGCCAACAGATACTCGGGAACACTTTGAGACTTATGGTGAAAATGGAAATATTTTCAGATAGATACTGGAGAGAAGATTTTTGAGGAGTTACTTTGTGACGTTTGCATTACACTCACAGGGTTATACTTTTCTTCTCATAGAGGATTGGAGAATCCCTTTTGGATTAAAGCTACCAAGGGAAAATCAAGAGTATATGGATGGCGATAGTGAAAAAGGAGCTATCCTCAGACAAAAACAGGAAAAAAGCTGTCTGTGTAACTGTTTTTAATAAATATGTCTATTCATCTCACATAGATAATACTTTTTCGTATTACGCAGTTTGAAACTACGTCATGGATGGATTTGCGAAGGGATATTGAAGAGCAAATTCAGGCGTGTGGGGAAAGAGAAATTATCTTCAGATAAAAACTGGAGAGAAGAATTCCGAGGAGCTGCATTTTGACGTGTGCATTCCACTCAGGCAGTTTTACCAGTTTTCTCATAAGGCAGTATGTGAACACTGTTCCTGTAAAACTGAAGAAGTGATATTTCACAGTGCATTGAAGACTATGGTAAAAAGTGAAATATCCTGAAATAAAACCCAGATAGAAGTGTTCCAAGAAACTGCTCTCTGACGTGTGCATTCACTACAGTGAGTTAAAGTTGATGCTACGTTGTCAAGTTTGGAAACTCTGTCTTTGAGGAATCTGTGCAGGGATATTAAGTGGCGCCCGGAGGCTTGTGGTGAGAAAGGAAAATACTTTTGATGAGAACTGGAGAGAAACTTTCGGATCAACTGCTTGGTGATGTGCATATTCATCTCATAGAGTTAAATCGACCTTTGGATTGAACAGTTTGAAATCACTGTTTCTGTGGAACCTGAGAAGGGACATTTGGGAAGGCTCTTAAGAATATACTGAAAAAGAAATACCCTCAGATAAAACCCAGAAAGAAACATTTTGTGAAACTGCTCTAGGTCACGTGAAGTCCACTCGCACTGTTAAGCTTCTGTTTTCATTGAGCATTATTCTAACACTGTTTTAGGTGAGTCAGCTAAGGGATAAATGGGAGCACTTTGAGGGATACACTGAAAATGGAAAAGTCTTCAGATAGATACTGGAGAGGAGATTTCTGAGGAGCTGTTTTGTGACGTGTGCATTCCACTCACAGAGTTAAACTTGTCTTCTCATAGAGGATTGGGGAATTCCGTTTGGTGGAAAAGTTGCCAGGGAGCATTCGGTAGTATATGAATGGCTGTGGTGAAAAAGGAACTATTCTCAGACAAACACTGGAAAGAGGCTTTCGGTGAAACTGCTTTGGGACAGATATGTCTATTCATCTCACATAGATAAAACTTTCTATCAGTTTTGAACCTGCGTTATGTCTGGATTCGCAAAGGGACATTCAGGAGCACTTTCATGCCTCAGGGGAAATAGGAGATATCTTCAGATAAAAACTGGAGAGAAGCTTTCTGAGAAACTGACTTGTGATGTGTGCATTCCACTCAGGGAGTTGTAACTCTTTTCTCATAAGGCAGTGTTTGAACACTGTTCCTATGAAACTGAAAAGTTGACATTTTGGAGCGCATTTAAGTCTATGGCGAAAAGTGAAATATCCTGAAATAAAACCCAGAAAGAAGCGTTCCAGGAAGCTGCTTTCTAACGTGTGCACTCATTTCAGAGAGTTAAAGCTTACACTACGTTGCCCAGTTTGGAAGCTCTATCTCTGAGGAAGCCGTGAAGGGAAATTAAGTAGCACCCGGAGGCTTGCAGTGAGAAAGGAAATGACTTGTGATGAATACTGAATAGAAGCTTTCGGAGCAACTGCTTTGTGTTATGTGTATTCCTCTCATAGAGTTAAATCATTCTTTGGATTGAGCAGTTTGAAATTACTGTTTCTATGGAACCTGAGGAAGGACATTTGGGAATGCTCTCAGGAATATGTTGAAAAAGAAATACCCTCCAATAAAAAACAGAAGGAAACATTCTGTGAAACTGCTCTACGTCACGTGAAGTCCACTCGCACAGTTAAGCTTCTGTTTTCATTGAGTCATATTCTAACACTGTTTTAAGTTAGTCAGCTAAGGGATACTCAGGAGCACTTTGAGGCTTTCGGTGAAAACAGAAATATACTCAGATAAGTACTGGAGAGAAAAGTTCCAAGGAGTTGCTTTATGACGTGTGCATTCCACTAAAAGAGTTATATTTTTCTTCGCATAGAGGATTGGGGAATCCGGATTGGAGAAAAAGCTGTCATGGGACATTCGGGAATATATACACGTCTATGGTGAAATCGAAAATATCCACAGACAAAAACTGGAAAGAAGCTTTCTGTGAAACTGCTTTGTGATAATATGTCTATACATCTCACATAGATAAAACTTTATTTCTACTACTCAGTTTTGAAACAGCCTGATGGATGGATTCGCGAAGGGACATTCGGAAGCACATTCAGGCCTGAGGGGGAAATAGGAGATATCTTCAGATAAAAACTGGAGAGAAGCTTTCTCAGAAATTGCTTTGTGATATGTGCACTCCACTCAGAGAGTTATACCTCTTTTCTCATGAGGCAGTGTTTGAACACTGTTCCTGTAAAACTGAAAAAGTGATATTTTGCAGCGCATTGAAGACTATGGCAAAAAGTGAAATATATGGAAATAAAACCAAGAAAGAAGCATTCCAAGAAACGACTCTCCTACGGGTGCATTTATTTCAGAGAAATAAGTTTACACTACGTTGCCCAGTTTGGAACTTCTGTCTTTGATAAATCTGTGAAGGGATATTAAGTGGCGTCTGGTGGCTTGTGTTGAAAAGGAAATGTCTAACGATGAAAACTGGAGAGAAGCTTTTGAAGCAACTGCTATGTGATGTGTGTATTCATCTCATAGAATTAAATCAAGTTTTGGATTGAACGGTTTGAAATCACTGTTTCTGTGCAACCTGAGAAAGAACATTTGGGAAAGCCCTTAAGAATATGCTGGAAAAAAATACCCTCAGATAAAAACCAGAAGGAAACTTTCTGTAAAACTGCTCTTAGTCACGTGAATTCCACTCAAACATTTAAGCTTCTGTTTTCATTGAGCAGTATTCTAACACTGTTTTAGTTTAGTCAGCTACGGGATACTCCGGAGTGATATGAGGCCTACAGTGAAAACGGAATAGTCTTCAGACAGATGCTGAAGAGCCAATTTCCAAGGAGCTGATTTGTGACGTGTGCATTACACTCACAGACTTATACTTTTCTTCTCATAGAGTATTGGGGAATACCGTTTGGAAAAAAAGCTACCAGGGGACATTCAGGAGTATATGAACCGCTATGGTGAAAAAGGAACTATCCTGAGACAAAAATTGGAAAGAAGCTTTTGGTGAAACTGCTTTGTAATAGATATGTCTATTCATCTCACATAGACAAAACTTTCTTTCTATTACGCAGTTTTGAAACTACGTCATGGACAGATTCACAAAGCGACATTCAGGAGAACATGCAGGCCTGTGGTTAAATAGGAGATATCTTCAGATAAAAAGTGGAGGGACGCTTTCTGAGAAACTGCTTTGTGATGTGTGCATTCCACTCAGGGAGTTTTACCTCTTTTCTCATAAGTCAGTGTTTGAACACTGTCCTGTAAAACTGAAAAAGTGATATTTTGCAGTACGTTGAAGACTATGGCGAAAAGTGAAATATCCTGAAATAAAACCCAGAAAGAAGCATTCCAAGAAACTGCTCTCTGACGTGTGCATTCATATCAGAGAGGTAAAGCTTACACTACATTGCCCAGTTAGAAAACTCCATCTTTGAGGGATCTGTGAAGAGATATTAAGTGGCGACCGGAGGGTTTTGGTGAGCACTTTGAGACTTACGGTGAAAACGCAAATATCTTCAGATAGATACTGTAGAGAAGATTTCCGAGGAGCCTCTTTGGGACGTGTGCACTCCACTCACAGAGTTATACTTTTCTTCCCATAGAGGATTGAAGAATCCCATTTGGAGAAAAAGCTACCAGGGGACAATCAGGAGTATATGGACGGCAATGGTGAAAAAGGAAGTATCCTCAGATAAAAACTGGAAAGAAGCTTTCTGAGAAACTGCTTTGGGATAGGTATCTCTATTCATCTCACATAGATAAAACTTCTTTCTATTATGCAGTTTTGAAACTGCCTCATGGACTGAGTCATGAAGGGACATTCGGGAGCACTTTCAGTCCTGTTGGGAAATAGGAGATATCTTCAGATAAAAATTGGAGAGAAACTTCTGGAGAAACTACTTTGTGATGTGTGCATTCCACTCAGGGAGCTATACTTCTTTTCTCATTAGGCAGTGTTTGTACACTGTTCCTGTAAATCTGAAAAAGTGATATTTTGCAGTGCATTGAAGACTATGGTGAAAAGTGAAATATCCTGAAGTAAAACCCAGAAAGAAACGTTCCAAGAAACTTCTCTCTAATGTGTGCATTCATTTCAGAGAGTTAAAGCTTACACTATGTTTCCAAGTTTGAAAACACTGTCTTTGAGGAATCTTGAAGGGATATTAAATGGCTCCCAGAGGCTTGTGGTGAGAAAGGAAACGTCTTCTGATGAAAACTGGAGAGAAGTGTTTGGAGCAACTGCTTTGTGGTGTGTGTATTCATCTCACAGAGTTAAATCATACTTTGGATTGAGCATTTTGAAATCACTGTGTCTGTGGAAACTGAGAAAGGACATTTGCAAACACTCTCAAGAATATGCTGGAAAAGAAATACCCTCTCATAAAAACCAGAAGGAATCATTCTGTGAAACTGCTCTAGGTCACGTAAAGTCCACTGACACAGTTAAGCTTCTGTATTTATTGAACAGTATTTTACAACTGTGTTTGTTTATTCTGTGAAGCAATAATCGGGAGCATTTTGAGGCCTATGGTGAAAAAGGAAATATCTTCAAAATAAAAACTGGAGCGAAGATTTCCGAGGAACTACTTTTGACATGTGCATTCCACTTTTCTTCTCATAGAGGATTGGGGAATCCGGGACATTCGGGAGTATATGGACGGCTATGATGAAAAGGAAATATTCTCTGGCAAAAAATGGAAAGAAGCTTTCTGTGAAACTGTTTTGTGATAGATACATCTATTCTTCTCACATAGATAAAACTTTCTTTCTATCATGCAGTATTGAAACTGCGACATGGATGGATTCACGAAGGGACATTTGGGAGCACATTCAGGCCTGTGGGTAAATAGGAGATATCTTCGGATAAAAACTGTAGAGAAGCTTTCTGAGAAACTGCTGTGTGATGTGTGCATTCCACTCAGGGAGTTATTCCTCTTTTCTCATAAGGCAGTGTTTGAACACTGTTCCTGTAAAGCTGAATATGTGATATTTTGCAGTACGTTGAAGACTGTGGTGAAAAGTTAAATATCCTGAAATGAAACCCAGAAAGAAGCATACCAAGAAAGTGTTCTCTGACGTGTGCATTCATTTCAGAGAGTTAAAGCTTACACTACGTTGAACAGTTTGGAACCTCTGTCTTTGAGGAATCTGTGAAGGGATATTAAGTGGTGCCCGGAGACTTGTGGTGAGAAAGGAAACATCTTCCAGTGAAAACTGGATGAAAGCTTTTGGAACAACACCTTTGTTATGTGTGTATACATCTCAAAGAGTTAAATCATTCTTTGGATTAAGGAGTTTGATATCACTGTTTCTGTGGACACTGAGAAAGGACATTTGGAAACGCTCTTAAGAATATGCTGAAAAAGAAACACCCTCCGATAAAAACCAGAAGGAAACTTTGGTGAAACTACTCTAGGTCACCTGAAGGCCACTTGCACAGTTAAGCTTCTGTTTTCATTGAACAGTATCCTAACAGTGTTTTAGGTTAGTCAGGTAAGGGATACTCGGAAGCGCTTTGAGACTTATGGTGAAAACGGAAATATCTTCAGATAGATACAGGAAAGAAGATTTCTGAGGAGCTGCTTTTTGACGTGTGCATTTCACTCACAGAGTTATACCCTTCTTCTGCTAGAGGACTGGGGAATTCCGATTGGAGAAAAGATACCGGGGACATTCACGAGTATATGGATGGCTACAGTGAAAAAGGAAATATCCTCAGACAAAACCTGGAAAGAAGCTTTCTGTGAAACTGAGTTGTGATTCATATGTCTATTTATCTCTCATAGATAAAACTTTCTTTGTGTTTCGCAGTTTTAAAACTGCGTCATGGATGGATTTGCAATGGTACTTTCGGGAGCACATTTAGGCCTGTGGAAAAATAGGAGGTATTTTCAGATAAAAACTGGAGAGAATCTTTCTGAGAAACTTCTTTGTGATGTTTGCATTCCACTCATGGAGTTATACCTCTTTTCTTACAAGACAGTGTTTGAACACTGTTCCTGTAAAACTGAAAAAGTGATACTTTGCAGTACATTGAAGACTATCGTGAAAAGTGAAATATACTGAAATAAAACCTGAAAGAAACGTTCCAAGAAACTGCCCTCTGACGTGTGCATTCTTTTCAGAGAGTTAAAGCTTACATTGCGTTGTGCAGTTTTGAAACTCTGTCTTTGAGGAATCTGTGAAGGGATATTAAGTGTTGCCTGGAGCCTTGTGGTGAGAAAGGAAACGTCTTCCGATGAAAACTGCAGAGAAGCTTTTGGAGCAACTGATTTTTGATGTCTGTGTTCATCTCATAAAGATAAATCATTCTTTGGATTGAGCAGTTTGAAATCACTGTTTCTGTGGAAACTGAGAAAGGACATTTGGAAACGCTCTTAATATGCTGAATAAGTAATATCTTCCTATAACAACCAGAATGAAACTTTCTGTGAAACTGCGCTAGGTCAGGTGAATTCCACTTGCAGAGTTAAGCTTCTGTTTTCATTGAAGAGTATTCTTTCACTCTTTAAGGTTTGTCTGTTAAGGCATACTCAGGAGCGCTTTGAGGATTACGTTGAAAACAGAAATATCCTCAGACAGATACTAGATAGAAGATTTCCGAGGAGCTGTTTTGTGACCTGTGCTTTCCACTCACAGAGTTATACTTTTCCTCTCATAGAGGATTGGGGAATTCCGTTTGGAGGAATAACAACCAGGGTACTTTCGCGAGTATATGGACAACAAAGGTGAGAAAAGAAATATCCTCAGACAAAAGCTGGAAAAAAGCTTTCTGTGAAACAGCTTTGAGATAGATATGTCTATTCATCTCAGATAAAACTGTCTTTCTATTACGCAGTTTGAAAGTGCATAATGGACGGATTCGCGAAGGGTCATTCGGGAGCACATTCAGGCCTGTGGGGAAATAAGAGATATCTTCAGATAAAAACTGGAGAGAAGCTTTCTGAGAAACTGCTTTGTGATGTGTGCATTCCACTCAGAGAGTTACACCTCTTTTCTCACAAGGCTGTGTTTGAACACTGTTCCTGTAAAACTGAAAAACTGATATTTTCCAGCCCCTTGAAGAATTGGTGAAAAGTGAAATATCCTCAAATAAAACCCAGAAAGAATCTTTACAAGAAACTGCGCTCTGACGTGTGCATTCATTTCAGAGAGTGAAAACCTTCACTAAGTTGATCAGTTTGGAAGCTCTGTCTTTGAGGAATCTGTGAAGGGATATTAAGTGGTGCCCATGGGCTGGTGGTGAGAAAGGAAACGTCTTCCAATGAAAACTGGAGGGAAGCTTCCGTAGTAACTGCTTTGTGATGTGTGTATTCAACTCAGAGTTAAATCATTCTTTGAACTGAGCAGTTTGAAATCACTGTTTCTGTGGAACCTGAGAAAGAGCATTTGTGAACGTTCTTAAGAATATCTTGAAAAAGAAATACCCTCCAGTAAAAACCAGAAGAAAACTTTCTATGAAACCGCTCTAGGTCACGTCAAGTCCACACACACAGTTAAGCTTCTGTTTTCATTAAGCAGTTTTATCAGCTAATGGATACTCAGGAGTGCTTTGAGGCTTACGGTGAAAGGGGAAATATCTTTAGATAGATACTGGAGAGAAGGTTTCCAAGGAGCTGCTTTGTGATGTGTGCATTCCACTCACAGAGTTTTACTTTTCTTCTCATAGAGGATTGGGAATCCCATTTGGAGTAAATATTACCAGGGGACATTCGGGAGCATACGGACTGCTACAGTGAAAAAGGAAATATCCTCAGACAAAAGGTGGAAAGAAGCTTTCTGTGAAACTGCTTTGGGAGAGATATGTCTATTCATCTCACATAGATAAAACTTTCTTTCTATTACGCAGTTTTGAAACTGCATCATGGATGGATTCGCGAAGGGACATTTGGGAGCACATTCAGGCCTGTGGGGAAATAGGAGATATCTTCAGATAAAAACTGGAGAGAATCTTTCTGTGAAACTGCTTTGTGTAATGTGCATTGAATTCAGGGATTTTTACCTCTTTTCTCATGAAGCAGTATTTGAACACTGTTCCTCTAATACTGAAAAAGTGATATATGCAGGGCATAGAAGGCTATGGCAAAAGTGAAACATCCTGAAATAAAACCCAGAAAGAAGCATTCCAAGAAACTGCTCTCTGACTTGTGCATTCATTTCAGAGAGTTAAAGCTCACACTACGTTGCCAAGTTTGGAAACTCTGTCTTTGAGGAAACTGCGAAGGGATATTAAGTGGTGCCTGGAAGTCTGTGGTGAGAAAGGAAACGTCTCTGATGAAAACCGGGGAGAAGTTTATGGAGCAACTGCTTTGTGATGTGTGTATTCATCTCATAGAGTTAAATCATTCTTTGGATTGAGCAGTTTGAAATGACTATTTCTCTGAAACCTTAGAAAGGACATTTCGGAACGTTCTTAAGAAAATGCTAAAAAAAGGAATACCCTCCCATAAAAATCAGAAGGAAACTTTCTGTGAAACTTCTCTAGATCAGGTGAATTCCACTCACACAATTAAACTTCTGTTTTCATTGAGCAGTATTCTAACAGTGTTTTAGGATTGTTACCTAAGGGATACTCGGGAACACTTCGAGTCTAATGATGAAAACAGAAATATCTTCAGATAGATACTGGAGAGAAGATTTCTGAGTAGCTGCTTTGTGACGTGTGCATTCCACTCACAGAGTTATACTTTTCTACCCATAGAGGATTGAGGAATCCCATTTGGAGAAAAAGCTACCAGGGGACATTCGGTAGTATATAGATGGCTATGGTGAAAAAGAAAATATCCTCAGACAAAAACTGGAAAGAACCTTTCTGTGAAACTGCTTTGTGATAGATATGTCTCTTCACCTCTCATAGATAAAGATTTCTTTCTATTACACAGTTTTGAAGCAGTGTGAAGGACGGATTCGCAAAGGGACATTTGGGAGCACATTCAGGACTGTGGGAAAATAGGAAATATCTTCAGATCAATACCGGAGAGAAACTTTCTGAGAAACTGGTTTGTGACGTGTGCATTCCACTCACAGAGTTATAGCTTTCTTCTCATAGAGGATTGGGGAATCCCATCTGGAGAAAAAGCTACCAGGGAACATTCGAGATTAAATGGATGGCTATGGTGAAAATGGAAATATCCTCATACAAAAACTATAAAGAAGATTTCTGTGAAAGTGCTTTGTGATAGATATGACTATTCATCAAAAATAGATAAAAGTTTTTCTCTATTATGCAGTTTTGAAACTGTGTCATGGACAGATTCACGAAGGGACATTCGGGAGCACATCTAGGCCTGTGGGTAAATAGTAGATACCTTCAGATAAAAACTGGAGAGAAGCATTCTGAGAAACTGCTTTTGATGTGAGCATTCCACTCAGGGAGTCATACCTCTTTTCTCGTTAGGCAGTGTTTGAACACTGTTCCTGTAAAACTGAGAAAGTGATATTTTGCAGCGCATTGAGACTATGGTGAAAAGTAAAATATCCGGAAGTAAAACTCAGAAAGAAGCATACCAAGAAACTGTTCTTTGACTTGTGCATTCAATTCAGAGTGTTAAAGCTTCCACTACATTGCCCAGTTTGGAAACCCTGTCTTTGAGGGATCTGTGAAGGGATATTAAGTTGCGACCGGAGGCTTGTGCTGAGAAAGGCAACGATTTCTGATGAGAACTGGAGAGAAGCTTTTTGGAGCAACAGCTTTGTGATGTGTTTATTCATCTCATAAATTTAAATCATTCTCTGGATGGAACAGTTTGAAATCACTGTTTCTGTGGAACCTGAGAAAGGACATCTGGTAATGTTGTTAAGAATATGCTTGAAAAGTAGTACCCTCTGACAAAAACCAGAGGGAAACTTTCTGTGAAACTGCTCTAGGTCACGTGAAGTCCACTCACACAGTTAAGCTTCCTTTTTCATTGAGGTGTATATTAACACTGTTTTGGGTTAGTCAGCTAAGGGATACTCTAGAGCATTTTGAGGCTTATGGTGAAAACAGAAATATCAATAAATAGATCCTGGAGAGAAGATTTCCAAGGAGCTGCTTTGTGACGTGTCTATTCCTCTCACAGAGTTATACTTTTCTTCTCATAGAGGATTGGGGAATCCTGTTTGGAGAAAAAAAGTCCAGGGGACATTCAGGAGTATATGGACGAGTATGTTGAAAAAGGAAATATCTTCAGAGAAAAACTGGAGAGAAGCTTTCTGTGAAACTGCTATGTCATAGATATGTCTATTCACCTCACATAGATAAAACTTTCTATTATGCTGTTTGAAACTGCGTCGTGGACGGATTCGTGAAGGGACATTCGGGAGCACATTCAGGCATACGGTGAAAAAGGAGATATCCTCAGATGAAAACGTGAGAGAAACTTTTGTGAAACTGTTCTGTTATGTGTACATTCCACTCAGGGAGTTATGCCTCTTTTCTCATAAGGCAGTGTTTGAATATCATTCCTCTAAAAGTGAAAAAGTGATATTTTGCAGAGCATGGAAGGCTATGGTGAAAAGTGAAATATCCTGAAATAAAACCCAGAAAGAAGCCTTCCAAGAAACTGGTTTCTGTGAAACAGATTTGTGATAGATATGTCTATTCATTTCACATAGATAAAACTTTATTTGTATTATGCAGTTTTGAAACTGTGTCATGGACGTATTCACAAAGGGACATTAGAGAGCACATTCAGGCCTGTGGGAAAACAGGAGAAAACTTCAGGTAAAACGGGAGAGAAGCTTTCTGAGAAACTGCTTTTTGATGAACATATTCTAATCAGGGAGTTATACCACTTTTCTCATAAGGCAGTGTTTGAACACTATTCCTGTAAAACTGAAAAAGTGGTATTTTGCAGCACTTTGAAAACTATGGTGAAAAATTAAATATCCTGAACTAAAACGCAGAAAGAAGTGTTCCAAGAAACTGCTCTCTGACATGTGCATTCATTTCAAGACTTAAAGTTTACACTACGTTACCCAGTTTGCAAACTCCATCTTTGAGGAACTGCTTTGTGATGGATATATCTACTCATCTCTCATAGATAAAAATTTCTTTCTATTATGCAGTTTTAAAACTGTTTCATGATGAATTCGTGAAGGGATATTCGAGAGCACATTCAGGCCTGTGTGGAAATAGGAGATATCTTCAGATAAAAACTGGAGAGAAGCTTTCGGAGAAACTGTGTTCTGACATGTGCATTCCACTCAAGGTGTCATACCACTTTTCTCATAAGGCAGTGTTCGAACACTGTTCATGTAAAATTGAAAAAGTGATAATTTGCAGTGCATTTAAGACTATGACAAAAAGTGAAATATCCTGAAATTAAACCCAGAAAGAAGACCTCCAAGAAACTTATCTCTGACGTGTGCATTCATTTCAGAGAGTTAAAACTTACATTACGTTGTCCAATTTGGAAACTCTGTCTTTGGGGAATCTGTGAAGCGCGATTATGTGACACCTGGAGGCTTGTGGTGAGAAAGGAAACGTCTTCCGAAGAAAACTGGAGAGATTTTGGAGCGACTACTTTGTAATGTGTGTATTCATCTCACAGAGTTAAATCGTTCTTTGGATTGAGCAGTCTGAAATCACTGTTTCTGTGGAACCTGAGAAAGGATATTTAGGATTGCTCTTAAGAATATGCTGAAAAGAAAATACCCTCTGATAAAAACCAGAAGGAATCTTTCTGTGAAACTGATTTAGGTCACGTGAAGTCCACTTGCACAGTTAAGCTTCTGTTTTCATTGAGCAGTATTCTAACAGTGTTTTAGATTAGTCAGGTAAAGGATAATCGGGAGCACATTGAGGCTTATGATGAAAATGGAAATATCTTCACATACATACTGGAGAGAAGATTTCTGAGGAGCTGCTTTGTGAAGTGTGCATTCCACCCACAGAGTTATACTTTTCTTCTCATAGAGGATTGGAGAATCCCGTTTCTAGAAAAAGCTACCAGAGGACATTCGGGAGTATAAGGCGGCTATGGGGAAAAATGAAATATCCTCAGACAAAAACTGTAAAGAAGCTTTCTGTGAAACTGCTTTGTGATTGGTATGTCTATTCATCTCACATAGATAAAACGTTCTATTATGCAGTTTTGAAACTGCGTCATGGATGGATTCACGAAAGGACATTCGGGAGCACATACAGGCATGCGGTGAAAAAGGAAATATCTCGAGATAAAAACAGGAGAGAAGTGTTCTGAGAAACTGCTTTGTGAAGTGTGCATTCCACTCACAGATTTATGCTTTTCTTCTAATAGAGGATTGGGGAATCCCGTTTGGAGAAATAGCTACCAGGGGATATTTGGGAGTATATGGACGGCTACGGTGACAAAGGAAGTATCCTCAGAGAAAAACTGGAAAGAAGCTTTCTTTGAAATTGATTCATGATAGATATGTCTATTTTTCTCAGACAGATAAGGCTTTCTTTCTATTACTCAGTATTTTAACCACATCATGGAGGGATCATGAAGGGAATTTCTGGAGCACATTCAGGCCTGTGGGGAAATAGGAGATGTCTTCAGATAAAAACTGGAGAGAAGCTTTCTGAGAAATTCCTTTGTGGTGTGCACATTCCATTCACGGAGTCATACCTCTTTTCTCATAAGGTAGTGTTTGAACACTGATCCTGTAAAACTGCAAAAGTAATATTTTGCAGCACATTTAAGACCCTGGTGAAAAGTGAAGTATTCTGAAAAAAAACCCAGAAAGAAACTTTCCAAGAAACTGCTCTCTGACCTGTGTATTCATTTCAGAGGGTTAAAGGTTGCACTGCATTGCCAGTTTGGAAACTCTGTGTTTGAGGAATCTGTGAAGGGATATTAAATGGCACATGGAGCCTTGTGGTGAGAAAGGATACATCTTCTGATGAAAGCTGGAGAGAAGCTTTTGGAGCAACTGCTTTGTGATGTGTGTTTTCATCTCACAGAGTTAAATCATTCTTTGAATTGAGCAGTTTGAAATCACTGTCTCAGTGGAAACTGAAAAGGACATTTTGGAATGCTCTTAAAAACATGCTGAAAAAGAAATACCCTCCAATGAAAACCAGAAGGAAACTTTCTGTGAAATTCTTCCAGGTCACCGGAAGTCCACACGCACACTTAAACTTCTGTTTTCCTTCAGCAGTATTCTTACACTGCTTTAGGTTAATCTGCTAAGCGATACTCAGGAGTGCTTTGAGGCTCATGCTAAAAGCGTAAATATCTTCAAATAGACACTGGAGAGAAGATTTCCGAGGGGTTGCTTTGTGATGTGTGCATTCCACTCACAGAGTTATACTTTTCTTCTCATGGAGGATTGGGGAATCCTGTTTGGAGAAAAAGCTAGCAGGGGACATTTGGGAGTATATGGACGGCTATGGGGAAATAGGAAATATTCTCAGACAAAAACTGGAAGGAAGCTTTCTGTGAAACTGCTTTGTTGAAGATATGCCTATTCATCTCACATAGATAAAACTTTCTTTCTATTACGCAGTTTTGAAACTGCATCATGGACGGATTCTCGAATGGACATTCGGGAGCACATTCAGGCCAGTAGGAAAATGTTATATATATACAGATAAAAAATGGAGAGAAGCGTTCTGAGAAAGTGCTTTGTGATGTGTGCATTCCACTCAGGGAGTTATACCTTTTTTCTCATAAGACAATGTTTGAACACTGTTCCTGTAAACTGAAAAAGTGATACTTTGCAGCGCTTTGAAGACTACGACGAAAAGTGAAATATCCTGAATTAAAACCCAGAAAAAAGTGTTCCAAGAAACTGCTCTGTAACGTGTGTATACATTTCAGAAAGCTAAAGCTTACAGTACGTTGTCCAGTTGGGAAACTCTGTCTTTGAGGAATCTGTGAAAGGATATTAGTGGCACCAGGAGGCTTGTGGTGAGAAAGGAAACGTCTTCTGAAGAAAACTGTAGAGAAATTTTTGGAGCAACTGCTTTGTGATGTGTCTATGCATCTCACAGAGTTAAATCATTCTTTGTATTGAGCAGTTTGAAATCACTGTTACTGTGGAAACTGAGAAAGGACACTAGGGGACGCTCTTATGGATATGCTGAAAAAGAAATACCCTCAGTAAAAACTAGTAGGAAACCTTCTCTGAAACTACTCTAGGTCACGTGAAATCCACTCGCACAGTTAAGCATCTGTTTTCATTGAGCAGTATTCTAACACTGTTTTAGGTCAGTCAGCTAAGGGATACTCGGGAGCACTTTGAGGCTTACGGTGAAAGCGGAAATATCTTCAGATAGATACTGGAGAGAAGATTTCCAAGGAGCTGCTTTGTGACACGTGTATTCCACTCACAGAGTTATACTTTTCTTCTCATAGAGGAAAGGGGAATCCCGTTTGGAGAAAAAGCTACCAGGGGACATTCGAGAGTATATGGACAGCTATGGTGATAAAGGAAATATCCTCAGAGAAATACTGGAAAGAAGTTTTCTCTTAAACTGCTTTGTGATAGATATGTCCATTCATCTCACATAGATAAGACATTCTTTCTATTATGCAGTTTTGAAACTGTGTCATAGACGGATTCACGAAGGGACATTCGGGAGCACCTTCAGACCTGTAGGAAAATAGGAAAGACCTTCAGATAAAAACTGGAGAGAAGCTTTCTGAGAAACTGCTTTGTGATGTGTGCATTTCACTCAGGAAGTTATACCTCTTTTCTCAAAAGGCAGTGTTTGGACACTGTTCCTGTAAAACTGAGAAAGTGATATTTTGCAGCGCATTTTAGACTATGGGAAAAATTGAAATATCCTGAAGTAAAACCTAGAAAGAAACATTCCACGAAACTGCTGTCTGATGTGTGCATTCACTTCAGAGAGCTAAAGCTTACATTCCGTTGCCCAGTATGTAAACTCTGTCTTGAGGAATCTGTGAAGGTATATTAAGTGGCGCCGGGAGGCTTGTTTTGAGAAAGGAAATGTCTTCCGATGGAAACTGGACAGAAGCTTTCAGAACAACTGTTCTGTGATGTATGTATTCATCTCATAGAATTAAATCATTCTTAGGATTGAGCAGTTTCAAATCACTGTTTCTGTGGAACCTGGGAAAGGACATTTGGAAACGCTCTTAAGCATATGCTGAAAAAGTAATACCCTGTGATAAAAACCAGAAGAAATCTTTCTGTGAAACTGCTCTAGGTCAGGTGAATTCCACTCATACAGCTAAGCTTCTGCTTTCATTGAGCAGTATTCTAACACTGTTTTAGATTAGTCAGCTAAGGGATACTTGTGAGGGCTTTGAGGTTTATAGTGAAAGCTGAAATATCTTCAGAAAGATACTGGAGAGGAGATTTCCAAGGAGCTGCTCTGTGACGTGTGCATTCAACTCACAGAGTTATACTTTTTTTCTCATAGAGGATTGGGGAATCCCGTTTGGAGAAAAAGCAACTAGAGGACATTCACGAGTATATAGATGGTTAAGGTGAAAAAGGTATTAACCTCAGACAAAAACTGGAAGGAAGCTTTCTGTGAAACTGATTTGTCATAGATATGTCTATTCATCTCACATAGATAAAACTTTCTTTCTGTTACGCACTTTTGAAACTACATCATGGTCAGATTCGCGAAGGGCATTGGGGAACACCTTCAGGCCTGTGGGGAAATAGGAGATATATTCAGATAAAAACCTGAGAGAAGCTTTCTGAGAAACTGCTGTGTGATATGTGCATTTCACTCAGGGAGTTATGCTTCTTTTATCAAAAGACAGTGTTTGAACATTGTTCTTGTGAAACTGGAAAAGTGATATTTTGCAGTGCCTTGAAGTCTATGCCGAAAATTGAAATATCCTGAAAGAAAACCCAGAAAGAAGCGTTCCAAGAAACTGCTCTCTTACGTGTGCATTCATTTCAGAATGTTAAAGCTTACACTACATTGCCCAGTTTGTAAACTCTGTATTTGGGGAATCTGTGAAAGGATATTAAGTGGCCCTAGAAGGTTTTTTTTGAGAAAGGAAAGGTCTTCCGATGGAAACTGGACAGAAGCTTTCAGAGCAACTGCTTTGTGATGTGTGTATTCATCTCATAGAGTTACATCATTCTTTGGATTGAGCAGTTTGAAATCACTGTTTTGGTGGAACCTGAGAAAGGATATTTGGGAACGCTACTAAGAATATGCTGAAAAAGAAATACCCTCCAATAAAAACTAGAAGGATACTTTCTGTGAAACTCCTCTGCATCAGGTGAATTCCACTCACACAGTTAAGCTTCTGTTTTCATTGAGGAGTATTCTAACAATGTTTTAGTTTAGTCAGCTAAAGGATACTCAGGAGGGATTTGAGTCTTACAGTGAAAGCGGAAATATCTTCAGATAGATGCTGGAGAGGAGTTTTCTAAAGAGCTGCTTTGTGATGTGTGCATTCCACTCACAGAGTTATACTTTTCTTCTCATAGCAGATTGGGGAATCCCGTTTGGAGAAAAAGCTACCAGGGGACATTCGGGAGTCTATGGACGGCTATGATGAAAAAGGAAATGTCCTCAGACAAAAAATTGGAAAGAAGCTTTCTATGAAATTGCTTTGTGATAGATACGTCTATTCATCTCACACAGAAAAAACTTTCTTTCTATTACGCAGTTATGAAATTGCATCATGGACGGATTCACGAAGGGACATTCGAGCACACATTCCATCCTTTGAGGATATAGGAAATGTCTCTAGATAAAAACGGGAGAGAAACTTTCTGAGAAACTGCCTTGTGATGTGTACATTTCACTCAGAAATCTATACCTTTTTCTCATAAGGCAGTGTTTGAACAATGTTTCTTTAAAACTGAAAAAAGTGATATATTTCAACGCATTGATGACTATTGCGAAATGTGAAATATTCGGAAATAAAATGCTGAAACAAGCGTTTCAAGAAACTGCTCTCTGAGGAGTGTATTCATTTTAAAGAGTTAAAGGTTACACTACGTTGCTCAGTATGGAAACTCTGTCTTTGAGAAATCTGGGAAGGGATATTAAGTGGCGAGCAGAGGCTTGTGGTGATAAAGGAAAAGTCTTCCGATGAAAACTGGAGAGAAGCTTTCAGAGCAACTGCTTTATGATGTGTGTGTTCATCTCCTAGAGTTAAATCATTCTTTGTATTGAGCAGTTTGAAATCACTGTTTCTGTGGAACCCCTGAGAGAACACAATGGGAAACTCTCTTAAGAATATGCTGAAAAATGAATACCCTCCGATAAAAACCAGAAGAAAATTTTCTGTGAAAGTGCTCTAGGTTACGTGAATTCCACTCACACAGTTAAGCTTCTGTTTTCATTGAGCAGTGTTCCAACACTGTTTTAGGTTTGTCAGCTAAGGGATACTCAGGAGCAATTTGATTCTTATTATGAAAATGGAAATATCTTCAGATACATACTGGAGAGAAGATTTCCGAGGTGCTGCTTTGCATCGTGTGCATTCCACTCACAGAGTTATAGTTTTCTTCTCATAGAGGGCTGGGGAATCCTGTTTGGAGAAAAAACTTCCAGGGGACATTCGTGAACATATGGATGGCTACTGTGACAAAGGATGTATCCTCAGAGCAAAACTGTAACGGAGCTTTCTGTGAAACTGATTTGGGATAGATATATCTATTCATTTCACACAGATAAAACTTTCTTCTATTACACAGTTTTGTAACTCTGTCATGGATGGATCGTGAGGGGAATTTCTGGAGCACATTCAGGCCTGTGGGGAATTAGGAGATATCTTCTGATAAAAACTGGAGAGAAGCTTTCTGAGAAACTCTTTGTGATGTGTGCATTACATTCAGGGATTTATACCTCTTTTCTCCTAAGGTAGTGTTTGAACACTGGTTCTGTATAACTGAAAAAGTGATATTTTGCCACCCATTGAAGACTATGGCAAAAAGTGAAGTATTCTGAAATAAAACGCAGACTGAAGTGTTCCAAGAAACTGCTCTCTGACATGTGCATTCATCTCAGTGAGTTAAAGCTTACACTGTGATGCCAGTTTGGAAACTCTGTCTTTGAGGAATCTGTGAAGGGACATTAAGTGGTGCATGGTGGCTTGTGGTGAGAACAGATACGTTTTCCACTGAAAGCTGGAGACAAGCTTTCGGAGCCACTGCTTTGAGATGTGTGTTTTCATCTCACAGAGTTAAATCGTTCTTGGGATTGAGGAGTTTTAAGTCACTGTTTCTGTGGATCCTCAGAAAGGACATTTGGGAACGCTTTTAGGAATATGCTGAAAAAGAAATACCCTCCAATGAAAACCAGAAGGAAACATTCTGTGAAACTCTTACAGCTCACGGGCAGTCCACTTGCACACTTAAACTTCTGCTTTCATTCAGCAGTATTCTAACACTTTTTTAGGTTAATCTGCTAAGCGATACTCGGGAGTGCTTTGAGGCTCACAGTGAAAGCATAAATATCTTCAAATAGATACTGGAGAGAAGATTTCTGAGGAGCTGCTTTGTAACGTGTGATTTCCACTCACAGAGTTATACTTTTCTTCTCATAGAGGATTGGGGAATCTCATGTGGAGGAAAAGCTACCAGGGAACATTTGGGAGTATAAAACAACTATGGAGAAAAAGGAAATATCCTCAGACAAAAACTGGAAAGAAACTTTCTGTGAAACTGCTTTTTGATAGATATGTCTATTCATCTCACATAGATAAAACATTCTTTCTATTATTCAGTTTTGAAACTGCATCATGGATGAATTCGTGAGAGGTCATTCAGGAGCACATTCAGGCCTGTGGTTAAATAAGAAATATCCTCAGATAAAAGCTGGAGAGACACTTTCTGAGAAACTGCTTTGTGATGTGTGCATTCCACTCAGGGGTTATACCTCTTTTCTCCTATGGCAGTGTTTGAACACTGTCCCTGAAAATCTGAAAAAGTTGTATTTTGCAGCGCATTGAAGACTGTGGCGAAAAGTGAAATATCCTGAAATAAAACCTAGAAAGAAGCGTTCCAAGAAACTGCTCTCTGACATGTGCATTCATTTCAGAGAGATGAAGCTTACAATGCGTTGCCCAGTTTGGAAACTCTGTCTTTGAGGAATCTGTGAAGGGCTATTAAGTGACACCCAGTGACTTGTGGTGAGAAAGGAAACGACTTCCGAAGAAAAATGGAGAGAAGCTTTTGGAGCAACTGCTTTGTGATATGTGCATTCATCTCTTAAAGTTAGATCATTCTTTTGATTGAGCAGTTTGAAATTACTGTTTCTGTGGAACCTAAGAGAGTACATTTGTGATGCTCTTTAGAATATGCTGAAAAAGAAATACCTTCAGATAAAACCAGAAGGAAACTTTCTGTGATACTGCTCTAGGTCACGTGAAATCCACTCACTCAGTTAAGCTTCTGTTTTCATTGAGCAGTATTCTAACACTGTTTTAGGTTAGGCAGCTAAGGGATATTCGGGAGCGCATTGAGGCTTATGGTGAAAACGGAAATATCTTCAGATAGATAATGGAGAGAAGATTTTTGAGCAGCTGCTTTTGACGTGTGCATTCCACTCACAGAGTTATACATTTCTTCTCATAGAGGGTTGTGGAATCCCATTTGGAGAAAAAGCTACCAGGGGACATAGATGGCTATGATGATAAAGGAAATATTCTCAGACAAAAACTGGAAAGAAGCTTTCTGTGAAACTACTTTGTCATAGATGTATCAATTCATTTCACATAGATAAAACTTTCTTTCTGTTATGCAGTTTTGAAACTGGGCAGATTCACGAAGGGATATTACAGAGCACATTCAGGCCTGTGGGGAAATAGGAAATATCTACAGGAAAAAACTAGAGAGAATTTTTCTGAGAAACTGCTTTGTGATGTGTGCATTCCACTCAGGGAGTTATACCACTTTTCTCATAAGTCAGTGTGTGAACATTGTTACTGTAAAACTGAAGAAGTGATATTTTACAGTGCATTAAAGATATGGTGAAAAGTGAAATATCCTGAAATAAAACCCAGAAATAAGCGTTGCAAGAATCTGCTCTCTGATGTGTGGATTCATTTCAGAGAGTTAAAGCTCACAATACATTTCCCAGGTTGGAAACTCTGTCTTTGAGGAAACTGTGAAAGGCTATTAAGTGACACCTGGAGGCTTGTGGTGAGAAAGGAAACGTCTTCCGATGATAATTGTAGAGAAGCTTTCAGAGTAACTGCTTTTTGATGTGTGTATTCATCTCTTAGAGTTAAAACATTCTTTGGTTTGAGCAGCTTGAAATCACTGTTTCTGTAGAACCTGAAAAAGGACTTTTGAGAACTCTCTTAATAATATGCTGAGAAAGAAATTCCCTCTCATGAAAACCAGAAGTAATCTTTCTGTGAAACTGCTCTACATCATGTGAATTCCACTCACAAGTTAAGCTTCTGTTTTCATTGAGCAGTATTCTAACACTGTTTTAGTTTAGTCAGGTAAGGAACATTCGACAGCGCTTTGAGGCTTACGGTGAAAACAGAAATATTTTCAGATAGATATTAGAGAGAAGATTTTGGAGGAGCTGCTTTGTGATGCGTGCATTCCACTCACAGAGTTATACTTTTCTTCTCATAGAGAATTGGGAATCCCGTTTGGAGAAAAAGTTACCAGGGAACATTCAGGAGTATATGGATGGCTATGGTGAAGAAGGAAATATCCTCAGACAAAAACTGGAAAGAAGCTTTCTGTGAAACTGCTTTGGGATAGATATGTCTATTCATCTCACATAGATAAAACTTTAATTCAATTACACAGTTTTGAAACTGTGTCATAGACTGATTCGCGAAGGGACATTCGGGAGCACATTCAGGGTTATGGTGAAAAAGGAGATATCTTCAGATAAAAACTGGAAAGAAACTTTCTGAGAAACTGCTTTGTAATTTGTGCATTCCACTCAGGGAGTTATACCTCTTTTCTCATAAGACAGTGTATGAATACTGTTCCTGTAAAACTGAAAAAGTGATATTTTGCAGTGCATCAAAGACTATGGCGAAAGATGAAATATCTTGAAATAAACTCAGAAAGAAGTATTCCAAGAAACTGCGCTCTGACGTGTGTATTCATTTCAGAGGGTTAAAGCTTCCACTACGTTGCCCAGTTTGGAAACTCTGTTTTTGAGAAATCTGTGAAGGGATATTAAGTGGCGCCCGGAGGCTTGTGGTGAGAAAGGAAACATCTTCCAATGAAAACTGGAGAGAAGCTTTTGGAGCTAATGCTTTGTGATGTGTGTATTCATCTCATAGAGTTTAATCACTCTTTGGATTGGGCAGTTTGAAATCACTGTTTCTGTGTAACCTGAGAAATTATATTTGGTAACGCTCTTAAGAATATGCTGAAAAAGAAATACACTCCGATAAAAATCAGAAGGAAACTTTCTCTGAAACTGCTCTAGGTCACGTGAAGTCCACATGCACAGTTAAGTTTCTGTTTTCATTGAGCAGTATTCTAACACTGTTTTAGGTTAATCTACTAATGGATACTTGGGGACGCTTTGAGGCTTACGGTGAAAAAGAAAATATCTTCAAATAAAAACTGGAGAGAAGATTTCCGAGGAGCTGCTTTGTGACGTGTGCATTGCACTCAGAAAGTTATACTTTTCATCTCATAGAGGATTGGGGAATCCCGTTTGTAGAAAAAACGACCAGTGGACATTCTTGAGTATATGCACTGCTATGTTGAAAAAGGAAATATCATCAGACAAAAACTGGAAAGAAGCTTTCTGTGATACTCCTTTGGGACAGATATGTCTATTCATCTCACATAGAAAAAACTTTCTTTCTATTATGCAGTTTTGAAACTGCATCATGGACCGATTGGTGAAGGGACATTCGGGCTCACAATCCAGCCTGTGGGGAAATGAAATATATCTCCAGACAAAAACGGGAGAGAAGCTTTCTGAGAAAGTGCTTTGTGATGTGTACATTCCACTCAGGGTGTTACAATTCCATTTTCATAAGGCAGTGTTTGAGCAATGTTCCTGTAAACCTGAAAAAGTGATATTTTGCAGCGCTTTTAAGACTATGGCGAAAAGTGAAATATCCGGAAATAAAACCCAGAAAGAAGCATTCTATGAAACTACTCTCTGACGTGTGCATTCATTTCAGAGATGTAAAGCTTACACTACGTTGCCCAGTGTGGAAGCTCTGTTATTGAGGAATCTGTGAAGTGATATTAACTGGCCCCCGGAGGCTTCTGGTGAGAAAGGAAACGTCTTCCAATGAAAACTGGAGAGAAGCTTTCAGAACAACTGCTTTGTGATGTGTATATTCATCTCATAGATTTAAATCATTCTTTGGATTGAGCAGTTTGAAATATCTGCTTCTGTGGAACCTGAGAAAGGATATTTGGGAACACTCTTAAGAATATGCTGAAAAAAGAAAACCTTGTGATAAAAACCAGAAGGAGACTTTCTGTGAAACTACTCTAGGTCATGGGAAGTCCACTGTCACATTTGAGTCTGTTTAAATTGAGGAGTATTCTAATACTGTTTGAGATTTTTCAGTTAAGGGATTCTCAGTAGCGCTTTGAGGCTTATGGTGAAAACAGAAATATCTTCAGATAGATACTGGAAAGAAGATTTCCAAGGAGCTGATTTGTGATGTGTGCATTACACACACAGAGTTTTACTTTTCTTCTCATAGAGGTTTGGGAATCACATTTGGAGAAAAAGTTACCAGTGGACATTCCATAGCATATAGACGGCTATGGTGAAAAAGGAAATATCCTCAGACAAAAACTGGAGAGAAACTTTCTGTGAAACTGCTCTAGGTCACGTGAATTCCACTTGCACAGTTAAGCTTCTGTTTTCATTGAGCAGTATTCTAACACTGTTTTAGGTTTGTCAGCTAACAGATACTCGGGAGCACGTTGAGACTTATGGTAAAAAGGGAAATGTCTTCAGACAGATACTGGAGAGTAGATTTCCGAGGAACTGCTTTGTGACGTGTGCATTTCACTCACAGAGTTATACTTTTCTTCTCATAGAGGATTAGGGAATCCCGTTTGGAGAAAAAGCTACCAGGGGACATTCGGGAGTACATGGACAGCTATGGTGAAATGGGAAATATCCTCAGACAAAAACTGGAAAGAAACTTTCTTTGAAAATACTTTGTGATAGATATGTCTATTCATCTCACATAGATAAAACTTTCTTTCTATTATGCAGTTTTGAAACCGTCATAGACAGATTCATGAAGGGACATTCGGGAGCACATGCAGGCCCTGGGGAAAATAGGTAATATATTCAGATAAAAACTGGAGAGAAGCTTTCTGAGAAACTGCTTTGTGATTTGTGCATTCCCCTCAGGGAGTTGTACTTTTCTTTTCATAGAGGATTGGGGAATCCCGTTTGAAGAAAAAGCGACCAGGGGACATTCGGGAGTATATGGACGACTATGTTGAAAAGGAAATATCCTCAGAAAAATATGGAAAGAAGCTTTCTGTGAAACTGCTTTGTGATAGATATGTCTATTCATCTCACACAGATAAAACTTTCTTTCTGTTACGCAGTTTTGAAACTGCATCATGGACTGATTCGCAAAGGGACATTCGGAAGCACATTCATGCTTATGGTGATAAAGGAGACATCTTCAGATAAAAACTGGAGAGAAACTTTCTGAGCAACTGCTTTGTGATGTGTGCATTCCACTCAGGGAGTTATACCTCTTTTCTGATAAGGCAGTGTTTGAACAATGTTCCTGCAAAGCTGTAAAAGTGATATTTTGCAGAGCTTTGAAGATTATGGCAAAAAGGGAAATATCCTGAAATAAAACCCAGAAAGAAGTGTTCCAAGAAACTTCTCTCCGATGTGTGCATTCCCTTTAGAGAGTTAAACCTTACACTACGTTGCCCAGTTTGGAAACTCTGTCGTTGAGGAATCTTTGAAGGGCTATTAAATGACACCCGGAGGCTTGCGGTTAGAAAGGAAATATCTTCGGATGAAAACTGGAGAGAATCTTTTGGAGCTACTGCTTTGTGTTGTGTGTATTCATCTCATAGAGTTAAATCATCCTTTGGTTTGAGCAGATTGAAATCACTGTTTCTGAGGAACCTGAGAAAGGACATTAGGGAACGTTCTTAAGAATATGCTGAAAAAGAAATACCCTCTGATAAAAACCGGAAGGAAACTTTCTGTGAAACTTCTCTAGGTCACTTGAATTCCACTCTTACAGTTAAGCTTCTGTTTTCATTGAACAGTATTTTAACACTGTTTTATGTCAGTCAGCTGAGGGATACTCAAGAGCGCTTTGAGGCCTATGCTGAAAACAGACCAGTCTTCAGATAGATACTGGAGAGCCGAATTCCGAGGATCTGCTTTGTCAAGTGTGCATTCCACTCACAGAGATATACTGTTCTTCTCATAGAGGATTGGGGAATTCTGTTTGGAGAAAAAGCTACCAGGGGACATTCGGGAGTATATGGACATCTATGGTGAACAAGGAAATATCCTCAGACAAAAACTGGAAAGAAACTTTCTGTGAAACTGCTTTGTGGAAGATATGTCTATTCATCTCACATAGATAAAACTTTCTTTGTACTACGCACTTTTGGAACTGCGTGATGGACAGATTTGTGAAGGGACGTTCGGGAGCACTTTCAGGACTGTGAGAAAATAGGAAATATCTTCAGATAAAAACTGGAGAGAAGTTTTCTAGGAAACTGGTTTGTGATGTGTGCACTCCACTCAGGGAGTAATACCTCTTTTCATATAAGGCAGTGTGTGAACACTGTTCCTGTAAAAGTGAAAAAGTGATATTTTGAAGAGCATTGAGGAATATGGTGAAAAATATAATAACCTGATATAAAACCCTGAAAGAAGCGTTTCAAGAAACTGCTGTCTGACGTATGCGTTCATTTCAGAGGATTAAAGCTTACACTATGTTGCCCAGTTTGGAAGCTCTGTCTTTGAGGAATCTGTGAAGGTATATTAAGTGGCGCTCAGAGGCTTGTGGTGAGAAAGAAAACGTCTTCCAATGAAAACTGGAGAGAAGCTTTTGGAGCAAGTGCTTTGTGATGTGTGTATTCATCTCATAGAGCTAAATTGTTCTTTGGATTGAGCAGTTTGAAATCACTACTTCTGTGGAACCTGAGAAAGGATGTATGGGAACGAACTTAACAATATACTAAAAAAGAAATACCCTCCGATAAAAAGAAGAAGGAAACATTTTGTGGAATTGCTGTAGGTCCCGTGAAGTCCACTCGCACACTTAAGCTTCTGTTTGCATTGAGCAGTATTCTAACACTGTTTTAGGTTAGTCAGCTAACAGATAATCGGGAGCGTTTGAAGCTTATGGTGAAAAGAGAAATATCTTCAGATAGATACTGGAGAGAAGATTTCCAAGGAGCTGCTTTGTGACGTGTGCATTCCACTCAGGCAGTTTTACCAGTTTTTTCATAAGGCAGTATGTGCACACTGTTCCTGAAAAACTGAGGAAGTGATGTTTCGCAGTGCATTGAAGACTATGACGAAAAGTGAAATATTCTGAAATAAAATGCAGATAGAAGCGTTCCAAGAAACTGCTCTCTGACGTGTGCATTCATTTCAAAGAGTTAAAGCTGACACTACGTTGCTCAGTTTGGAAACTCTGTCTTTGCAGAATCTGTGCAGGAAAATTAAGTAGCACCCAGAGGCTTGTGTTGAGAAAGGAAACAACTTTTGATGAAAACTGGAGAGAAACTTTTGGAGCAACTGCTTTGTGATGTGTGTATTCATCTCATAGAGTTAAATCAACATTTGGATTGAGCAGTTTGAAATCACTGTTTCTGTGGAAGCTGAGAAGGGACATTTGGGAATGCTCTTAAAAATATGCTGAAAAAGAAATACCCTCAGAAAAAAACCAGAAGGAAACATTTTGTTTAACTGTTCTAGGTCACGTGATGTTCACTCGCACAGTTAAGCTTCTGTTTTCATTGAGCAGTATTCTAACACTGTTTTAGGTCAGTCAGCTAAGGGATACTCGTGAGCGCTTTGAGGCTTATGGTGAAAACGACAATATCTTCAGGCAGAAAATGGATAGAAGATTTCTGAGGAGCTGCTTTGTAACTTGTGCATTCCATTCACAGAGTTATACTTTTCCTCTCATAGAAGACTGGAGAATCCAGTTTGGAGAAAAAGATTCCAGGGGACATTCGGAAGTATATGGACGGCTATGGTGAAAAAGGAAATATCCTCAGAGAAACACTGGAAAGAAGTTTTCTGTGAAACTGCTTTGTGATACATATCTCTCTTCATCTCACATAGATAAAACTTTTTTCTATTATGCAGCTTTGAAACTGCGTCACGGAGAGATTCGCGAAGGGACATTCGGGAGCACATTCAGTCCTGTGGGGAAATAGGAGATATCTTCAGATAAAAACGGGAGGGAAACTTCTGGAGAAACTGCTTTGTGATGTGTGCCTTCCACTCAGGGAGTTATACCTCTTTTCTCATAAGGGAGTGTTTGAATACTGTTCCTGTAAAACTGAAAAAGTGATATTTTGCAGCAAATTGAAGACTATGGCGAAAATTGAAATATCCTGAAATATAACCCAGAAAGAAGCATCCCACGAAACTGCCCTCTGACATGTGCCTTCATTTCTGAGAGGTAAAGTTTACACTACATTGCCCAGTTTGGAAACTCTGTCTTTGAGGAATCTGTGAAGGGATATTAAGTGGCGCATGGAGGTTTGTGGTGAGAAAGGAAACGTCTTCTGATGAAAACTGGAGAGAAGTTTTTGAAGCAACTGCTTTGTGATGTGTGTATTCCTCTCATAGAGTTAAATCATTCTTTGGATTGAGTAGTTTGAAATCACTGTTTCTGTGTAACCTGAGAGAAAATTTTGGAACGCTCTTAAGAATATGCTGAAAAGGAAATACCCTCCAATAAAAACCAGAAAGAGACTTTCTATGAAACTGCTCTAGGTCACGTGAATTCCACTCACACAGTTAAGCTTCTGTTTTCATTGAGCAGTATTCTAACAGTGTATTAGGTTTTTCAGCTAAGGGATTCTCGGGAGAGCTTTGAAGCTTATGGTGAAAAGGGAAATATCTTCAGATAGATACTGGAGAGAAGGTTTCCGAGGAGCTGCTTTGTGACATGTGCGTTCCACTCATAGATTTATACCTTTCTTCTCTTAGAGGGTTGGAGAATCTCGTTTGAAGCAAATGCTACCAGGGGACATTCAGGAGCAGAAGGACAGCTATGATAAAAAAGGAACTATCCTCAGGGAAAAACTGGAAAGAAGCTTTCTGTGAAAGTGCTTTATGAAAGATATGTCTATTCATCTCACATAGATAAACGTTTCTTTCTATCATGCGATTTTGAGACAGCATCATGTACGGATTTACAAAAGGATATTCAGGAGCACATTCATGCATACAGTGATAGAGGAGATATCTCCAGATAAAAACTGGAGAGGAGTTTTCTGAGAAACTACTTTGTGATGTGTGTATTCCACTCAAGGAGTTATACCTCTTTTCTCATGAGGCAGTGTTTGAACACTGTTCCAGTAAATCTGAAAAAGTGGTATTTTTCAGCGTATTGAAGACTATGGCAAAAAAGTGAAATATCTTGAGTAAAACCCAGAAAGAAGCATTCCAAGAAACTGCTCTCTTACGTGTGTATTCATTTCAGAGAGGTAAAAGCTACACCACATTGACCATTTTCCAAGCTCTGCCTTGGGGAATCTGTGCAGGGATATTAAGTGGCGCCCTTGGGCTTGTGGTGAGAAAGGAAATATCTTCTGATGAAAACTGCAGAGAAGATTTTGGAGCAACTGCTTTGTGATGTGTGCATTCATCTCATAGAGTTAATCATACTTTGTATTGAGCAGTTTGAAAGCACTGTTTCTGTGGAACCTGAGAAAGGATATTTGGGAACGCTCCTAAGAATATGCAGAAAGAGAAATACCCTCTGATAAAAACCAGAAGGAAACTTTCTGCGAAACTGCTCTAGGTCACGTGAAGTCCACTCGCACATTTAATCTTCTTTTTTCATTGTGCATTATTCTTACACTGTTTTAGGTTTGTCAACTAAGGGATACTCAGGAGCACTTTGAGGTTTACAGTGAAAACAGAAATATCTTCAGATAGATACTGGAGAGAAGATTTCCGAGGAGCTGCTTTGTGACGTGTGCATTCCACTCACAGAATTATACTTTTCTTCTCATAGAGGGTTGAGAAATCCCATTTGGAGAAAAAGCTACAAGGGGACAAGGACAGCTATGATGATAAAGGAAATATCCTCAGACAGAAACTGGAATAAAGCTTTCTGTGAAACTGCTTTGTGATAGATATGTGTATTCATCTCACATAGATAAAACTTTCTTTCTATTATGCAATTTTGAAACTGCTTCATGGATGGATTCGTGAAGGGACATTCAGAGCACATTCAGGAATGTGGGGAAACAGGAAATATCTTCGGATAAAAACTGGAGAGAAGCATTCAGAGAGCCTGCATTGTGATGTGTGCATTCCACTCAGGAAGTTTTACCACTTTTCTCATAAGGCAGTGTTTGAACACTGTTCCTGTAATACTGAAAAAGTGATAGTTTGCAGCGCGTTGAAGACTATGGCGAAAAGTGAAATATCCTGAAATAAAAACCAGAAACAAGCGTTTCAAGAAAGTGCTCTCTGACGTGTGCATTCATTTCAGAGACTTAAAGCTTACAATGCATTGCCCATTTTGTGAACTTTGTCTTTGAGGAATCTGTGAAGGGTTATCAAGTGGCTCCCGGAGGTTTGTGGTGAGAAAGGAAACGTCCAATGAAAACTGGACAGAAGCTTTCGGAGCAATGGCTTTGTGATGTGTGTAATCATCTCATAGAGTTAAATCAACCTTCGGATTGAGCAGTTTGAAATCACTGTTCCTGTGGAAACTGAGAAAGGACCTTTGGGAATGCTCTTAAAGTGTGCTGAAAAAGGAATACCCTCTGATAACACCAGAAAGAAACTTTCTGTGAAAGTGCTCTAGGTCATGTGAAGGCCACGTGCACAGTTAAGCTTCTGTTTTCATTAAGCAGTATCCTAACACTGTTTTAGGTTAGTCAGCTAACGGTTACTTGGAAGCACCTTGAGGCTTACGGTGAAAGCAGAAATAACTTGAGATAGATACTGGAGATGAGATTTCCGAGAAGCTGCTTTGTGATGTATTCATTCCATTCACAGAGTTATACTTTTCTTCTCAGAGAGGATTGAGGAATCCCGTTTGGAGAAAAAGCTACTAGGGAACATTCTGGAGCATATGGATGGCTATGGTGAAAAAGGAAATATTCTAAGACAAAAACTGGAAAGAAGCTTTCTGTGAAACTGATTTGGGGTAGATATGTCTATTCATCTCACATAGATAAAGTTTTCTTTCTATTATGCAGTTTTGAAACTGCATCATGGAAGGATTTGCAAAGGGACATTTGGGCGCACATTACGGCCTGAGGGAAAATAGTAAATATCTCCAGATAAAAACGGGAGAGAAGCTTTCTGAGAAACTGCTTTGTGATGTGTACATTCCACTCAGGGGGTTATACCTCTTTTCTCATAAGTCTGTGTTTGAACAATGTTTCTGTAAAACTGAAAACGTGATATTTTGCGGTGCTTTGAAGACTATGGCGAAAAGTGAAATATCAGGAAATAACACCCAAAAAGAAGTATTCCATGAAACTACTCTCTGACATGTGCATTCATTTCAGAGAGTTAAAGCTTATACTACCTTGCCGACTTTGGAAACTCTGTCTTTGATGTATCTCTGAAGGGATATTAAGTGGTGCCCTGAGGCTTCTGACAAGAAGGAAATGTCTTGCGATGAAAACTGGAGAGAAGCTTTCAGAGCAACTACTTTGTGATGTGTGTATTCATCTCATAGATTTAAATCATTCTTTGGATTGAGTAGTTTGAAATCACTGTTTCTGTGAAACCTAAGAAAGGACATTTGGGAATGCTCTTAAGAATATGCTGAAAAAGGAAAACCCACCGATAATAAACAGAAAGAGATTTTCTGAGAAACTGCTCTAGGTCACGTGAAGTCCACTCACACATTTAAGTTTCTGTTTTCATTGAGCAGTATTCTAACACTGTTTTAGGTTAATCAGCTAAGGGATACTTCAAAGCACTTTGATGCTTATGGTGAAAACGGAAATATCTTCAGATAAAAACTTGAGAAAAGATTTCTGAGGAGCTGCTTTGGGACGTGTCCATTCCACCCACAGAGTTATACTTTTCTTCTCATAGAAGATTGGGGAATCCCATCTGAAGAGAAATCTACCAGGGGATATTCAGGAGTTTATGGACGGCTAGGTGAAAAAGGAAATATCCTCAGACAAAAACTGGAAAGAAGCTTTCTGTGAATCTTCTTTATGATAGATATCTCTATTCATCTCACGTAGATAAAGCTTTCTTTCTATTACGCAGTTTTCAAACTACGTCATGGAAGGATTCGCGAAGGGGCATTTGTCGCACATTCCAGCCTCTGGGGAATTAGGAAATATCTCCAGATCAAAACGGGAGAGGAGCTTTCTGAGAAACTTCTTTGGGATGTGTGCATTCCACTCAGGGAGTTATACCTCTTTTCTTATAAGGCAGTGTCTGAACAATGTTCCTGTAAAACTGAAAAAGTGATATTTTGCAGCGCGTTGAAGACTATGCCGAAAAGTGAAATATCCTATAATAAAAACCTGAAAGAAACATTACAGGAAACTGCTCTCTGACGGGTGCATTCATTTCAGAGAGTTAAAGCTTACACTGCATTGCACAGTTTGTAAACTCTGTCTTTGAGGAATCTGTGAACGGATATTAAGTGATGACTGGTGGCTTGTGGAGAGAAAGGAAACGTCTTCCGACAAAAACTGGACAGTAGCTTTCAGAGCAACCGCTTTGTGATGTGTGTATTCATCTCATAGAGTTAAATCATCCTTTAAATTGAGCAGTTGGAAATCACTGTTTCTGTGGAACCTAAGAAAGGACATTTGGGAACACTCTTAACAATATGCTGAAAAAGAAAAACCCTCAGATAAAAACCAGAAGGAAACTTTCTGTGAAACTGCTCTAGCTCACGTGAAGTCCCCTCACACAGTTAAGCATCTGGTTTCATTGAGCAGTATTCTAACACTGTTTTAGCTGAGTCAGCTAAGGGATACTAGGAAGGGATTATCTCACATAGATAAAACTTTCTTTCTATTATGCAGTTTTGAAACTGCGACATGGACGGATTCATGAAGGGACATTCGTGAGCAAATTCAGGCCTGTGGGGAAATAGGAGATATCTTCAGATAAAAACTGTAGAGAAGCTTTCTGAGAAATTGCTTTGTGATGTGAACATTCCACTCAGGGACTTATACTTGTTTTCTCATAAGGCAGTGTTTGAACACTGTTCCTGTAAAACTGAAAAAGTGAAACTGTGCAGCACATTGAAGACAATGGCAGAAAGTGAAATATCCTGAAATAAAACCCAGACAGAAACGTTCCAAGAAACTACTCTCTGACGTGTGCATTCATTTCAGAGTGTTAAAGCTTACACTGCGTTGACCAATATGGAAACTCTGTCTTTGAGGAATCTGTGAAGGCGTATTAAGTGACACCTGGAGGCCTGTGGTGAGAAAGGAAACGTCTTCCGAGGAAAACTGGAGAGAACCTTTCAGAGCAACTACTTTTTGACGTGTGTATTCATCTCATAAAGTTACATCATTCTTTGGATTGAGACGTTTGAAATCACTGTTTCTGTGGAACCTGAGAATGGACATTTCAGAACACTCTTAAGAATATGCTGAAAAAGGAATATCGTCCAATAAAATCCAAAAGAAGATCTTCTGTGAAACTGCTCTGGGTCACGTGAAGTCCAGTCACACAGCTAAGCTTCTATTTTCATCGAGGAGTATTCTAATGCTGTTTTAGGTTAGTCAGCTAAGGGATACTTGGGAGTGCTTTGAGGTTTACAGTGAAAACCGAAATATCGTCAGATAGATACTGGAGAGAAGATTTCTGAGGAGCTGCCTTGTGATGTGTGCATTCCATTCACAGAGTTATACCTTTCTTCTCATAGAAGATTGGGGAATCCCGTCTGGAGGAAAACCTACCAGGGAATATTCGGCATTATATGGATGGCTATGGTTAGAGAGGAAATATCCTCAGGCAAAAACTGGAAAGAAGCTTTCTGTGAAACTGATTTGTGATAGATATGTCCATTTATCTCCCATAGATAAACCTTTCTTTCTATTACGCAGTGTTAAAACTGTTCCATGATGGATTCACGAAGGGACTTTCAGGAGCACATTCAGGCCTGTGGAGAAATAGGAGATATCTTCAGATAAAAACTGGAGAGAAGCTTTCTGAGGAACTGCTTTGTGGTGTGTGCATTCCTCTCAGGGAGTTATACCTCTTTTATCATAGGGCAGTGTTTGAATAATGTTCTTCTAAAACTGAAAAAGTAATACTTTTCAGTGCATTGAAGACTATGGCACAATGTGAAATATCATTAAATTAAACCCAGAAAGAAGCTTTCCAAGAAACTGATATCTGACGAGTGCATTTATTTCAGAGAGTTAAAGCTTACACTATTGTACCCAATTTGGAAAGTCTGTCCTTGAGGAGTCTGTGAAGGGATATAAAGTGGCGCCCGGAGGCTTGTGGTGAGAAAGAAAACGTCTTTCAAGGAAAGCTGTAGAGAAGGATTCGGAGCAACTGCTTTGTGATATGAGTATTCATCTCATAGAGTTATATCATTCTTTGGATTCACCACTTTGAAATCACTGTTTCTGTGGAACCTGAGAAAGGACATTTGAGAATGCTCTTAAGAATATGCTAAAGAAGAAATACCCTCGGATAAACACCAGAAGGAATCTTTCTGTGAAACTGCTCTATGTCTCTTGAAGTCCATATGCTCAGTTAAGGTTCTGTTTTCACTGAGTAGTATAGTAACATTGTTTTAGGTTAGTCAGCTAAGGGATACACAGGAGTGGTTTGAGGCTTACGGTGAGAACGGAAATATCATGAGATAGATACTGGAGAGAAGATTTCTGAGGAGATATTTGGAGACGTGTGCATTCCACTCACAGAGTTATACTTTTCTTCTCATAGTGTATTGGGGAATCCCGTTTGGAGAAAAAGCAACCAGGGAACATTCGAGAGTTTATTGATGGCTATATTGAAAAAGGAAATATTCTCAGACAAAAACTGGAAAGAAGCTTTCTATGAAACTACTTTGTGATAGATATGTCTACCCTTCTCACATAGATAAAACTTTCATTCAATTACACAGTTTTGAAACTGTGACATGGACCGATTCGTGAAGGGACATTTGAGAGCAAATTCAGGCCTGTGGGGAAATAGGAGATATCTTCGAATAAAAGCTGGAGAGGAGCTTTCTGAGAAACTGCTTTGTGATGTGTGCATTCCACCCAGGGAGTTATTCCTCTTCTCATAAGGCAGTGTTTGAACACTTTACCTGTAAAACTGAAAAACTGATATTTTTCAGCAATTTGAAGACTATGCCAAAAAGTGAAATATCCTGAAATAAAACCCAGAAAGAAGTGTTCCAAGAAACTGCTCTCTGACTTGTGCATTCATTTCAGAGAGTTAAAGCTTACGCTATGTTGTCCAGTTTGGAAACCCTGTCTTTGAAGAATCTGTGAAGGGGTATTAAGTGACACCCAGAGGCAGATAGTGAGAAGCAAATGTCTTCTGATGAAAACTGGAGAGAAGCTTTCAGAGCAACTGCTTTGTGTTATGGGTATTCATCTCATAGTGTTAAATCATTCTTTGAATTGAGCAATATGAAATCACTGTTTCTGTGGAACCTGAGAAAGGACATTTGGGAACGTCTTAAGAATATTTTGAAAAAGAAATAACATCCGATAAAAACCAGAAGGAAACTTTCTGTGAAAGTTCTTTAGGTCACGTGAAGTCCACTCGCGCAGTTAAGCTTCTGTTTTCATTCAGCAGTATTCTAACACTGTTTTAGGTTAGTCAGCTACAGGATACTCGGGAGCGCTTTGAGATTTATGGTGAAAACGGAAATATCTTCAGATAGATATTGGAGAGAAGATTTCTGAGGAGCTGCTTTGTAACGTGTGCTTTACTCTCACAGAGTTATACTTTTCTTCTCATAGAGGATTGCGGAATCCCATCTGGAGAAAAAGTTACCAGGGGACATTTGGGAGTATATGGACGCCTATGGTGAAAAAGGAAATATCCCCAGACAAAAACTGGAAAGAAGCTTTCTGTGAAACTGCGTTGTGATAATATGTCTATACGTCTCACATAGATAAACCTTTCTTTCTATTACGCAGTTTTAAAACACTGTGATGGATGGATTCGCGAAGGGACATTCAAGAGCACATTTAGGCCTGAGGGGTAAATAGGAGATATCTTCAGATAAAAAATTGAGATAAGCTTTCTGAGAAACTGCTTTGCGATACGTGCATTCCACTTATTCAGTTAACTCTCTTTTCTCATAAGGCAGTGTTTGAGCGCTGTTCCTGTAAAACTGAAAATGTGATACTTTACATCGCTTTGAAGAGTATGGCGAAAAGTGAAATATCCTGAAATAAAACCCAGAAAGATCTGTTCCAGGAAACCGAACTTGGACATGTGCATTCATTTCAGAGAGATAAAGTTTACACTATGATGACCAGTTTGGAAATTCTGTCTTTGAGGAATCTGTGAAGGGATATTAAGTGGTGCACAGAGGCTTGTGGTCAGAAAGCCTTTCATATGTCTGTTGGCTGTATGAATGTCTTCTTTTGAGAAATGTCTGTTCATATCCTTTGCCCACTTTTTGAAGCGGTTGTTTGTTTTTTCTTGTAAATTTGTTTGAGTTCTTTGTAGGTTCTGGATATTAGCCCTTTGTCAGATGAGTAGATTGCAAAAATTTTCTCCCATTCTGTAGGTTGCCTATTACGCAGTTTTGAAGCTGCATTATGGCTGGATTCGTGAAGGGACATTTGGGAGTACTTTCATGCCTCAAGGGAAATAGGAGATATCTTCAGATAAAAACTGGAAAGAAGCTTTCTGAGAAACAGATTTGTGATGTGTGCATTCCACTCAGGGAGTTGTAACTCTTTTCTCATAAGGCAGTGTTTGAACACTGTTCCTGTGAAACTGAAAAGTTAATATTTTGGAGTGCATTGAAGACTATGGCGAAAAGTGAAATATCCCGAAATAAAACCCAGAAAGAAGCATTCCAAGAAACTGCCCTCTGGCGTGTGCATTAATTTCACAGAGATAAAGCTCACACTACGTTGCCCAGTTTGGAAGCTCTGTCTTTGAGGAAGCCGTGAGGAGAAAGTAAGTGGCGCCCGAAGGCTTGTGATGAGAAAAGAAATGACTTGCGATGAAAACTGGACAGAAACTTTCAGAGCAACTGCTTTGTGTTGTGTGTATTCCTCTCATAGAGTTAAATCATTCTTTGGATTGAGCAGTTTGAAATCACTGTTTCTGTAAAACCTGAGAAGGGACATTTTGGGAATGCTCTTAAGAATATGCTGAAAAAGAAACACCCTCTGATAAAAACCAGAAGGAAACTTTCTGTGAAACTGCTCTAGGTCACGTGAATTCCCTTCCACAGTTAAGCTTCAGTTTTTATTCAGAAGTATTCTAACACTGTTTTAGTTTAGTCAGCTAAGGGATACTCGGGAGTGCTTTGAGGCTTATGCTAAGAAAGGAAATATCTTCAGTAGATACTGGAGAGAAGATTTCCGAGGAGATGCTTTGTGTTGTGTGCTTTCCACTCACAGAGATATGATTTTCTTCTCATAGAGGATTGAGAAATTCCATCTGGAGAAAAAGTTACCTGGTGACATTCGGGAATATATGGACGGCTATGGTGAAAAAGGAAATATCCCCAGACAAAAACTGGAAAGACGCTTTCTATGAAACTGCTTTGTGATAATATATCTATACATCTCACAAAGATAAAACTTTCTTTCTATTATGCAGTTTTAAAACTGCTTCATGGACGGATTCATGAAGGGACATATGGGAGGACATTCAGGCCTGAGGGGTAATAGGAGATATCTTCCAATAAAAACTGGAGAGAAGCTTTCCGAGAAACTGCTTTGTGATGTGTGCATTCTACTCAGGGAGTTCCAAAGAAGCATTCCAAGGAACGGTTGTCTGACGTGTGCATTCATTTCAGAGAGTTAAAGCTTACACTATGTTGTTCAGTTTGGAAACTCCATCTTGAATTATCTGTGAAGGGATATTAAGTGGCACACAGAGGCTTGTGGTGAGAAAGGAAACGTCTTCCGATGAAAGCTGGAGAGAAGCTTTTGGAACAACTGCTCTGTGATGTGTGTATTCATCTCATAAAGTTAAATCATTCTTTGGATTGAGCCATTTGAATTCACCGTTTCTTTGGAACCTGCGAAAGTACATTTGGGAACGTTCTTAAGAATATGCTGAGAAAGAAATTCCCTCCATTGAAAAGCAGAAGAAAACTTTCTGTGAAACTTCTCTAGGTCACGTGAATTTCACTCGCAGAGTTACTCTTCTGTTTTCATTGTACAATATTCTAAAACTGTTTTAGGTTAGTCAGCTAAGGAAACTCGGGATCGCTTTGAGGTCTACGGTGAATACGGAAGTATCTTTAGATAGATACTGGAGAGAAGATTTCCGAGGAGCTGCTTTGTGACGTGTGCATTCCACCCACAGAGTTTTACTTTTTTTCATAGAGGATTGGGGAATCCCATTTCAACAAAAAGCTACCAGGGGACATTAGGGACTATATGGACGGCTATAGGGAAAAACAAAATATCTTCAGACAAAAACTGGAAAGAAGCTTTCTGTGAAACTGCTTTGTGATAGATATGTCTATTCATCTCACATAGATAAAACTTTCTTTCTATTACCCAGTTTCGAAACTGCTTCATGATGGATTCGTGAGAGACTTTCGGGAGCACATTCAGGCCTGTGGGGAAATAGGAGATATCTGCAGATAAAAACTGGAGAGAAGCATTCTGAGAATCTACTTTGTGATGTGTGCATTCAACTCAGGGAGCTTTATCTCTTTTCTCATAAGGCAGTACTTGAACACTGTTCCTTTAAAACTGAAAAAGTGATATATTGCAGTGCATTGAAGACTATGGCAAAAAGTGAAATATCCTGAAATAAAACCCAGAAAGAAGCGTCCAAGAAACCAGTCTCTGAAGTGTGCATTCATTTCAGAGAGGTAAAGCTTACACTACATTGCCCAGTTGAGTAACTCTGTCTTTGAGGGATCTGTGAAGGGATATTAAGTGGCTCCAGGAGGCTTATGGTGACAAACTAAACGTTCTGATAAAAACTGGACAGAAGCTTTTGGAAAAACTGTTATGTTATGTGTTTATTCATCTTATAGAGTTAAATCATTCTTTGGATTAAGCAGTTTGAAATCACTGTTTCTGAGGAAAGTGAGAAAGGACATTTAGCAATGCTCTAAAGAATATGCTGAAAAAGAAATACACTCCAATAAAAACCAGAAGGAAACTTTCTGTGAAACTGCTCTGGGTCACGTGAATTCCACCCAAATGGTTAAGCTTCTGTTTTCATTGAGAAGTATTCTAACACTGTTTTAGGTTAGTCAGCTAAGGGATACTCAGGAGCCCTTTGAGCCTTACGGTGACAATGGAAATATCTTCAGATAGATACTGGAGAGGATTTCCTAGGAGCTGCTTTGTGATCTTTTCATTCCACACAGATTTATACTTTTCTCCTCATAGAGGATCAGGGAACTCCGTTTGTAGAAAAAGCTACCAAGGGACATTCGGGATTATATGGACCGCTATGGAGAAAAAGGAAATATTCTCAGACAAAAACTGGAAAGAGCTTTCTGTGAAACTGCTTTGTGATGTATGCATTCCACTCAGGGTGTTATACCACTTTTATCATTAAGTAGTGTTTGAGCTCTCTTCCTGTAAAACTGAAAAAGTGGTACTTTGCAGCACATTGAACCCTACTGCGTAAAGTGAAATATCCTGAAAAAAACCCAGAAAGAAACTTTCCAAAAAACTGCTTTTTGAGGTGTGCATTTATTTCAGAGAGTTAAAGCTTACACTACCTTGCCCAGTTTGTAAACTTTGTCTTTGAAGAATATATGAAGAGATATTAAGTGGCGCCCGGAGGCTTGTGGTGAGAAAGGAAACATCTTCGGATGAAAACTGGAGAAAAGCTTTGGTAGCAACTGCTTTGTGATGTGTGTATTCATCTCATAGATTTAAATCACTCTTTGAAAATAACTATTTCAGGATTATATGGACCAGTTTGAAATTACTGTTTCTGTGGAACTTGGGAAAGGACATTTGGGAATGCATTTAATAATATGCTGAAAAAGGAATACCATCCATTAAAAAACAGAAGGAAACTTTCTGTGAAACTGCTCTAGGTCACGTGAAGTGTACTTGCACACTTAAGCTTCTGTTTTCATTGAGCAGTATTCTAATACTGTTTTAGGTTAGTCAGCTAAGAGACTCTCAGAAGCGCTTTGAGGCTTATGGTAATAATGGAAATGTCTTCAGATAGATACTGGAGAGAAGATTTCCGAGGAGCTGCTTTGTGACGTGTGCATTCCACTTGCAGAGTTATACATTTCTTGTCATAGAGGTTTGGGGAATCCCACTTGGAGAAAAAACTACAAGGGCACATTCAGGAGGATTTGGACCTCGATGGTGAAAAAGGAAATATCTTCAGAGAAAAACTGGAAAGAAGATTTCTGTGAAACCGCTTTGGGATAGATATGTCTATTCATCTCACATAGATAAAACTTTCTTTCTATTATGTAGTTTTTAAACTGCGTCATGGACGGATTCGCGAAGGGATATTTGGGACCACTTTCAGGCTTGTGGGGAAACATGAGATATCTTCAGATAAAAACCGAAGAGAAGCTTTCTGAGAAGCTGTATTTTGATGTGTGCATTCCACTCAGGGAATTATACCTCTTTTCTGAAAAGGCAATGTTTGAACACTGTTCCTGTAAACTGGAAAACTGATATTTTGCAGCACATTGAAATCTATTTCGAAAAGTGAAATATCTTGAAATAAAACCCAGAAACAAGGATTCCAAGAAACTGCTGTCTGACGTGTGCATTCACTTCAGAGAGTTAAAGATTGCACTACTTTGTCCGGTTTGGAAACTTTTCTTTGAGTAACCTGGGAAGGGATATTAAGTGGCATTCGGAGGCTTGTGATCAGAAAGGAAACGTCTCCCAATGAAAACTGGAGAGAAGCTTTCAGAGCAAGTGCTTAGTGATGTGAGTATTCATCTCATAGAGTTAAATCATTCTTCAGATTGAGCTGTTTAAAATCACTGTTTGTGTGGAACCTGAGAAAGGACATTTGGGAATGCTCTTAAGAATATGCTGAAAAAGAAATACCCTCCAATAAAAACCAGAAAACATTCTCTGAAACTCCTCTAGGTCACGTGAAGTCCACTCGCACAGTTAAGCTTCTATTTTCATTGAGCAGTATTTTAACACTGTTTTAGGGTTGTCAGCTAAGGAATAACCGGGAGCGCTTTGAGGTTTACGATGAAAACGAAATTATCTTCAGATAGATACTGGAGAGAAGATTTCCGAGGAGCTGCTATGTGATGTGTGCTTTCAATCACAGAGTTATGCTTTTCTTCCCATAGAGGATTGAGAAATTCCATCTGGAGAAAAAGCTACCAGGTGACATTTGGGAGTATATGGACGGCTATGGTGAAAAATGAAATATCCCCAGGCAAAAACTGGATAGAAGCTTTCTTTGAAACTGCTTTGTGATAATATGTCTATACATCTCACAAAGATAAAACTTGCTTTCTATTATGCAGTTTTGAAACTGCATCATGAATGAATTCTCGAAGGGACATTCGGGAGCACATTCAGGCCTGAGGGGGAAATAGGAGATATCTTCAGATAAAAACTGGAGAGAATCTTTCTGAGAAACTGCTTTGTGATGTGTGCATTCAACTCATGGAGTTATACCTCTTTTCTCTTAAGGCAATGTTTGAACACTGTTCCTCTAAAACTGAAAAAGTGACATTTGGCAGTGCATTGAAGATTATGGCAAAAAGTGAAATATTCTGAACTAAAACACATTAAGCAGCGTTCCAAGAAGCTGTTCTCTGACGTGTGCATTCATTTCAGAAAGTTAAAGCTTGCATTATGTTGCCCAGTTGGGAACCTCTGTCTTTGAGGAATCTGTGACGGGATATTAAATAGCGCCCAGAGGCATGTGGTTGGAAGGGAAACATCTTCCAATGAAAACCGGAGAGAAGCCTTCGGTGCGTGTGCTTTGTGATGTGTGTATTCATCTCATAGAGTTAAATCATTCTTTGGATTGAGCAGTTTGAAATCATTGTTTCTGTGGAACCTGAGAAAGGACATTTGGGAATGCTCTTAAGAATATGCGGAAAAGGAAATACACTCTGACAAAAACCAGAAGGAATCTTTCTGTGAAACAGCTCTAGGTCATGATAAGTCCACTCACAGAGTTAACCTTCTGTTTTCATTGAGCAGTATTCTAACACTGTTTTAGGTTAGTGAGCTAAGGAATACTCGGGAGCACTTGAGGCTTACGATGAAAACGGGAATATCTTCAGATAGATACTGGAGAGAAGATTTCTGAGAAGCTGTTTTGTGACATGTGCATTCCACTCAGAGAGTCATACTTTTCTTCTCATAGAGGATTGGGGAAACCCGTTTGGAGAAAAAGCTACCAGAGTATATGGACGGTTACAGTGAAAAAGGAAGTATCCTCACACAAAAACTGGAAAGAAGCTTTCTGTGAAACTGATTTGTGATAGACATGTGTATTCATCTCGCATAGATAAAACTTTCTTTCTATTACGCAGTTTTGAAACTGCGTCAAGAACAGACTCGTGAAGGGACATTCACAAGCATATTCAGGACTGTGGAGAAATAGGAGATATCTTCAGATAAAAACTGGAGAGAAGCTTTCTGAGAAACTTCTTTGTGATGTGAACATTGCACTCAGGGAGTTACATCTCTTCTCTCATAAGTCAGTATTTGAACACTGTTCCTCAAAAACTGAAAAAGTGATATTTTGCAGCACATTGAAGATTATGGCAATAAGTGAAATATCCTGAAATAAAACCCAGAAAGAAGCGCTCCAAGAAACTGCTCTCTGATGTGTGCATTCATTTCAGAGAGTTAAAACTTACACTGCAATGCTCATTTTGGAACACTGTCTTTGAGAAATCTGTGAAGAGATATTAAGTGGCACATGGAGGCTTGTGTTAAGAAAGGAAACGTGTTCCAATGAAAACTGGAGAGAAGCTTTCGGAGCAACTGCTTTGCGATGTGTGTATTCATCTCATAGGGTTAAATCATTCTTTGCATTGAGCAGTTTGAAATCATTGTTTCTGTGGAACCTGAGAAAGGAAATTTGGGAACGCTTTTAAGAATATGCTGAAAAAGAAATACCCTCTGATGAAAACCAGAAGTAAACATTATGTGAAACGGCTCTAGGTCAGGTGAAGTTCACCCCCACAGTTTAGCTTCTGTTTTCATTGAGCAGTATTCTAACATTGTTTTTGTTTAGTCCATGAAGTAATAATCAGGAACACTTTGAGGCATATGGTGAGAACGAAAATATCCTCAGATAGATACTGGAGATATTTCTGAGGAGCTGCTTTGTGACGTGTGCATTCCACTAACAGATTTACACCTTTCTTCTCTTAGAGGATTGAGAAATCCCATTTGGAGAAAACGCTACAAGGTGACATTTCGTAGTATATGGATGGCTATGGTGAGAAAGGAAGTATCCTCAGATAAATACCGGAAAGAAGCTTTCTGTGAACTGCTTTGTGAAAGATATGTCTATTCATCTCACATAGATAAAACTTTCTTTCTATTACATAGTTTTGAAACTGCATCATGGACGGATTCTCGAATGGACATTCGGGAGCACCTCAGGCCTGTGGGAAAGTAGGAAATACCTTCAGATAAAAACTGGAGAGAAGCTTTCTGAGAAACTGCTTTGGGATGTGTGCATTCCACTCAGTGAGTTTCACCTCTCTTCTCATAAGACAGTGTTTGAACACTGTTCCTGTAAAACTGAAAAGTGATATTTTGCAGCGCATTGAAGACTGTGGTGAAAAGTGAAATATCCTGAAATAAAATGCAGAAAGAAGCGTTTCACGAACCTGCTCTCTAACGTGTGCATTCATTTCAGAGAGCTAAAGCTTACACTGTATTGCCCAGTTTGGAAACTCTGTCTTTGAGGAATCTGTGAAGGGATATTAAGTGGCGCCCAGAGGCTTGTGGTGAGAAAGGAAACGTTTTCAGATGAAAACTGGAGAGAAGTTTTCAGAGCAACTGCTTTGTGATGTCTCTATTCATCTCATAGAATTAAATCATTCTTTTGATTGAGCAGTTTGAAATCACTCTTTCTGTTGAAACTGAGAAGGACATTTGGGAACGCTCTTAAGAATATGCTGAAAAAGGAATACCCTCCAATAAAAACCAGAAGGAAACTTTCTGTGAAACTTCTCTAGGTCAAGTGAATTCCACTCGCACAGTTAAGCTTCTGTTTTCATTGAGCAGTATTCTTACACTGTTTTAGGTTTGTCAGCTAAAGGATACTCAGGAGTGCTTTGAGGCTTATGGTGAAAACAGAAATATCTTCAGATAGATACTGGAGAGAAGATTACCGAGGAGCTTCTTTGTGATGTGTGCATTACACTCACAGAGTTATACCTTTCTTCTAATAGAGGACTGAGGAATCCCATTTGGAGAAAAAGCAACCAGGACACATTCACGACTATATGGATGGCTATGGTGAAAAAGGAAATATCCTCAGACAAAATCTGAAAAGATTTCGGTGAAACTGATTTGTGATAGATATGTCTATTCATCTCACATAGATAAAATTTTCTTTCTATTATACAGTTTTGAAACTGCATCATAGACGGATTCACAAAGGGACTTTTGTGAGAATATTCAGACCTGTGGGGGAAAAGGATATATCTTCAGATAAAAACTGGAGAAAAGCTTTCTTAGAAACTGCTTTGTGATGTGTGCATTCCACTCAGGGAGTTATACCTCTTTTCTGACAAGACAGTGTTTGAACCCTGTTCCTCTAAAACTGAAAAAGTGATATTTTGCAGTGCATTAAAGACTATGCCAAAATATTAAATATCCTGAAATAAAACCCAGAAAGAAGCATTCCAGGAAACTGCAATCTGAAGTGTGCATTCATTTCAGAGAGTTAAATGTTACACTATGTTGCCCAGTTTGGGAACTGTGTCTTTGAAGAATCTGTGAAATGATATTAAGTAGAGCTCGGAGGCTTGTGGTGAGAAGGGAAACGTCTTACGGTGAAAACTGGACAGAAGCTTTCAGAGCAACTGCTTTGTGATGTGTGTATTCATCTCATTGAGTAAATCATGTTTTGGACTGAGCAGTTTCAAATCCATGTTTCTGTGGAACCTGAGAAAGGACATTTGGGAACACTCTTAGGAATATACTGAAAGAGAAATACCCTCCAATAAAAACAAGAAGGAACTTTCTGTGAAACTGCTCTAGGTCTCATGAATTCCATTCGCACAGTTAAGCTTCTGCTTTCATTGAGCAGTGTTTTAACATTGTTTTAGGTAAGTCAGCTAACAGACACTCGGGAGTGCTTTGAGGCTTAGGGTGAAGAAGGATATATCTTCAGACAGATACTGGATAGAAGATTATTGAGGAGCTGCTTTGTAATGTGTGAATTCAATTCACAGAGTTATACTTTTCTTCTCATAGGGGATTGGAAATCCTGTTTGGAGAAAATGCTACCAGGGGACATTCGGGAGTATATGGACAGATATGGTGAAAACGGGAATATCCTCAAACAAAAACTGGAAAGAAGTTTTCTGTGAAACTGCTTTGTGATAGATATGTCCATTCATCTCACATATATAAAACTTTACTTTTATTACACAGTTTTGAAATTGCGTCATAGTTGGATTCGCGAAGGGACTTTGGAGAGTACATTCAAGCGTACAGTGAAAAAGGAGATATCTTCAGATGAAAACGGGAGAGAAGCTTTCTGAGAAACTGCTTTGTGATGTGCACATTCCATTCAGTGTATTATACCTCTTTTCTCATAAGGCAGTGTTTGAACACTGTTCCTGTAAAAGTGAAAAAATGAAATTTTGCAGTGCATTGAAGACTATGGTGATAAGTGATATATCCTGAAATAAAACCCAGAAAAAAGCGTCCAAGAAACTGCTCTCTGACGTGAGCATTCATTTCACAGAGTTAAAGCTTACACTACATTGTCTAGTTTGGAAACTCTGCCTCTGAGGAATCTTTGAAGGGATAGTAAGTGGCCTCCCTGGTCCTGTAAGAAAGAAATCGACTTCTGATGAAAACTGGAGAGATGCTTTCAGAGCAACTGCTTTGTGATTTGTGTATTCTTCTCATAGAGTGAAATAATTCTTTGGTTTGAACAGTTAGAAATCACTGTTTCTGTGGAACCTGAGAAAGAAAATTTGACAAGGCTCTTAAGAATATGCTGAAAAAGAAATACCTTCCGAATAAAACCACAAGGAAACTTTCTGTGAAACTTCTCTACGTCACGTATATTCCACTCACACAGTTAAGTTTCCGTTTTCATTGAGCAGTATTCTAACACTGTATTAGGTTTGTCAGCTAAGGGATACTCAGGAGTGACTTCAGGCTTATGGTGAAAAAGGAGATATCTTCAGATAGATACTGGAGAGAAGCTTTCCAAGGAGCTGCGTTGGGAAGTGTGCATTCGACTCACAGAGTTATACTTTTCTTCTCAAACAGGATTGGGGAATCCCGTTTGGAGAAAAAGCTACCAGGGGACATTCATCATTATATGGCCAGCTATGGTGAAAAAGGAAATAACCTCAGGCAAAAACTGGAAAGAAGCTTTCTGTGAAACTGATTTTGATAGATATGTCTATTCATCTCACATAGATAAAACTTTCTATTATGCAGTTTTGAAACTGCGTCATGGACGCATTCACGACGGGACATTCTGGAGCACATTCAGGTGTATGGTGAAAAAGGAGATATCCTCAGATAAAAACTGGAGAGAAGTTTTCGGAGCAACTGCTTTATGCTGTGTGTATTCATCTCATAGAGTTAAATCATTCTTCAGATTCAGTAGTTTGTAATCACTGTTACTGTGGAAACTGAGAAAGGACATTAGAGAACGCTCTTACAGATATGCTGAAAAAGGAATGCCCTCCGATAAAAACTAGAAGGGAGCTTTCTCTGACACTGCTCTAGGTCACGTGAAGTCCACTCAAACAGTTAAGCTTCTGTTTTCACTGAGCAGTATTATAACACTGTTTAAGGTTAGTCAGCTAAGGGATACTTGGGAGCACTTTGAGGCATATGGTGAAAGTGGAAATATCTTCAGATAGATACTGGAGAGAAGATTTCAGAGAAGCTGCTTTGTGACATGTGCATTGCACTCACAGAGTTATACTTTTCTTCTCATAGAGGACTGGGGAATCCCTTTTGGAGAAAAAGCTTCCAGGGTACATTCAGGAGGGAGTATATGCATGGCTATGTGGAAAAAGGAAGTATCCTCACACAAAATTGGAAAGAAGCTTTCTGTGAAACAGATTTGTGATAGACATGTGTATTCATCTCGCATAGGTAAAACTTTCTTTCTATTACGCAGTTTTTAAACTGTGTCATGGATGGATTCATGAAGGGACATTTGGGAGAACATACAGGTCTGAGGGTAATAGGAGATATCTTCAGTTAAAAGCTGGAGAGAAGCTTTCTGAGAAACTGCTTTATGATGTGAACATTCCACTCAGGGACTTATACTTGTTTTCTCATAAGGCAGTGTTTGAACACTGTTCCTGTAAAACTGAAAAAGAGAAACTTTGCAGCACATTGAAGACTAAGGCAGAAAGTGAAATATCCTGAAATAAAACCCAGACAGACACGTTCCAAGAAACTGCTCTCTGATGTGTGCATTCATTTCAGAGAGTTAAATCTTACACTGCACTGACCAATTTGGAAACTCTGTCTTTGAGGTATCTGTGAAGGGGTATTAAGTGACATCTGGAGGCTTGTGGTGAGAAAGGAAATGTCTTCCGATGAAAACTGGAAAGAACCTTTTGGAGCAACTACTTTTTGAAGTGTGTATTCATCTCATAAAGTTAAATCATTCTTTGGATTGAGCCGTTTGAAATCACTGTTTCTGTGGAACCTGAGAAAGCACATTTCGGAACGCTCTTAAGGATATGCTGAAAAAGGAATACCCTCTGATAAAATCCAGAAGAAGACTTTCTGTGAAACTGCTTTGGGTCACGTGAAGTCCACTTGCACAACTAAGCTTCTGGTTTCATTGAGGAGTATTCTAATGCTATTTTAGGTTAGTCACCTAAGGGATACTCGGGGGCGCTTTTAGGCTTACGGTGAAAACGGAAATATCATCAGATAGATACTGGAGAGAAGATTTCTGAGGAGCTGCCTTGTGATGTGTGCATTCCATTCACATAATTATACCTTTCTTCTCATAGAGGATTGGGGAATCCCATATGGAGAAAAACCTACCAGGGAACATTCGGGATTATATGGATGGCTATGGTTAGAAAGGATATATCCGCAGACAAAAACTGGAAAGAAGCTTTCTGTGAAACTGCTTTGTGATAGATATGTCTATTCATCTCACATAGATAAAACTTTCTTTTTATGACTCAGTTTTGAAACTGCGTCATGGGCAGATTTGTGAAGGGACATTCAGGAGCACAATCAGGCCTGTGGGGAAATAAGAGATATCTCCAGTTAAAAACTGGAGAGAAGCTTTCTGAGAAACTGCTTAGTGATGTGTGCATTCCTCTCAGGGACTTATACCTCTTTTCTCATGAAGCAATGTTTGAAAACTGTTCCTGTAAATCTGAAAAAGCGATAATTTTCAGCGCATTGAAGACTATGGCAAAAAGTGAAATATCCTGAAATAAAACCCAGAATGAACCTTTCCAGGTAACTGGTCTCTGACGTGTGTATTCCTTTCAGAGAGTTAAAGCTCACAATACGTTCCTCAGATTGGAAACTCAGTCTTTGAAGAATCTGTGAAGGTATATTAAGCGGCGCCCGGAAGCTTGTTTAGAGAAAGGAAAGGTCTTCCGATGAAAACTGGACAGAATCTTTTGGAGCCACTGTTTTGTTTGAAAGGACATTTGGGAACGTTTTAGGAATATGCTGAAAAAGGAATACCATGTGATAAAAACCAGAAGGAAACTTTCAGTGAAACTGCTCTAAGTCACGTGAAGTTCACTCACACAGTTAAGCTTCTGTTTTCATTGAGCAGTATTCTAACACTGTTTTTGTTTAGTCTGCAAAGTGATAATCGGGATCGCTTTGAGGCATATGGTGAAAAAGGAAATATCTTCAGAAAAAAACTGGAGAGAAAATTTCTGAGGAGCTGCTTTGTGGCGTGTGCATTCCACTCATAGAGTTATACTTTTATTCTCATAGAGTATTGGGGAATCCCGTTTGGAGAAAAAGCAACCAACTGACATTCGGGAGTACATGGATGGCTGTATTGAAAAAGGAAATATCCTCAGACAAAAACTGGAAAGAAGCTTTCTGTGAAACTGCTTAGGGATAGATACGTCTATTCATCTCACACAGATATAACTCTGTTTATATTACGCAGTTTTGTAACTGCGCAATGGATGGATTAGCGAAGGGACATTCGGGAGCTCGTTCAGGAATGTGGGGAAAAAAGAAATTTTTTTCAGATAAAAACTGGAGAGAGGTTTTCTGACAAACTGCTTTGTGATGTGTGCATTCCATTCAAGGAGTTTTACCTCTTTTCGCATAAGGCAATGTGTGAACGCTGTTCCTGTAAAATTGAAAAAGTGATATTTTGCTGTGCATTGAAGACTATGGAGAAAAGTGAAATGTCCTGAAATAAAACTCAGAAAGAAGCATTCCAAGAAACTCCTCTCTGACATGTGCATTCATTTCAGAGAGTTAAAGCTTACAATACGTTACCCAGTTTGGAAACTCTGTCTTTGAGGAATCTGTGCAGGAATATAAGTGGCGCCTGGAGGCTTGTGGTAAGAAAGGAAATGTCTTCCAATGAAAATGGAGAAAAGCTTTCAGAGCAACTGCCTTGTGATGTGTGTATTCATCTCACAGAGTTAAATCATTCTTTGCATTGAGAAGTTTGAAATCAGGATTTCTGTGGAACCTGAGAAAGGACATTTGGGAACGCTCTTTAGAATATGCTGAAAAAGAAATACCCTCTGAAAAAAAAAAAAAAAGAAAACCAGAAGGAATCTTTCTGTGAAACTGTTCTAGGTCACATGAATTCCATTCGCATAGTTAAGCTTCTGATTTCATTGAGCACTATCCTAAGACTGTTTTAGGTTTGTCAGCTAAGGGATACTTGAGAACGCTTTGAGGCTTATGGTGAAAACGGAAATATCTTCAGATAGATACTGTAGAGCAGATTCCTGAGGAGCTGCTTTGTGACCTGTGCATTCCACTCACAGAGTTTACTTTTCTTCCATAGAGATTGGAGAAACCCTTTTGGGAAAAAGCTACCAAGGGACATTCGGGATAGTATGGATGGCTATTGTGAAAAATGAATTATCCACAGACAAAAAATGGAAAGAAGCTTTCTGTGAAACTGCATTGTGATTAATATGTCTATTCGTCTCACATAGATAAAATTTTATTTTTATAACGCAGTTTTGAAATTGCATCATGGACGGATTTGTGAAGGGACAATCGGGAACACATTTGTGCCTGTCGTTAAATAGGAGGTATCTTCAGATGAAAATTGGAGAGACGCTTTCTGAGAAACAGCTTTGTGATGTGTGCATTTCACTCAGGGAGTTATACCTCTTTTCTCAAAAAGAAGTGCCTGAACACAGTTCCTGTAAAACTGAAGCACTGTTATTTTGCAGCGTTTTGAATACTATGGAAAAAAATGAAATATCCTGACATAAAACCGAGAAAGAAGCATCCAAGAAACTGCTCTCTGACGTGTGTATTCAATTCAGAGAGCTAAAGCTTCCACTACTTTTTCCGGTTTGGAAACTCTGTCTTTGAGGGATCTGTGAAGCAATATTTAGTGGTGTCTGGAGGTTTGTGGTGAGAAAGGAAACAACTTCCGATGAAAACTGGAGAGAAGCTTTTGGAGCAACTGTTTTGTGATGTGTGTTTTCATCTAATAAATTTATTTCCCTGGATTGAGCAGTTTGAAATCACTGTTTCTGTGGAACCTGAGAAAGGACATTTGGTAACGCTCTTAAGAATATGCTTCAAAAGAAATACCCTGCAAAAGAAAACAGAAGGAAATTTTCTGTGAAACTGCTGTAGGTCACAGGAAGTCCACACGCACAGTTAAGCTATTGTTTTCAAGGAGAAGTATTCTAACACTCTTTTAGGTGTGTCAGCTAAGGGATACTCGGAAGTGCTTTTAGGCTTATGGTGAAAACGAAAATATCTTCAGATAGATACTGGAGAGAAGATTTCCGAGGAGCTGCTTTGTGATGTGTGAATTCCACTCACAGAGTTATACTTTTCTTCTCATATAGGATTGGGGAATTCCGTTTAGAGAAAACGCTACCAGGGGACATTCGGGAGTATATGGACAGATATGGTGAAAAAGGAAATATCCTCAAACAAAAATTGGAAAGTAGATTTCTGTGAAACTGCTTTGTGATAGATAGTCCATTCATCTCACATAGAAAAAACTTTCTTTTTATTATGCACTTTTGAAACTCTGTCATAGACGGATTCACGAAAAGACTTTCGGGAGCACATACAGGCGTATGATGAAAAAGGAGATATCTTCAGATAAAAACTGGAGAGAAGCTTTCTGAGAAACTGCTTTGTGATGTGCACATTCCACTCAGGGCGTTATACCTCTTTTCTCATAAGGCAGTGTTTGAACACTGTTCCTGTATAAGTGAAAAATGATACTTTGCAGCGCATTGAAGACTACGTTGAAAAGTAAAATATCCTGAAATACAACCCAGAAAGAAGTGTCCAAGAAACTGCTCTCTGACGTGTGCATGCCTTTCAAAGCATTAACGCTTACACTATGTTGCCCAGTTTGGAAACTCTGTCTTTGAGGAATCTTTGAAGGGATATTAAGTGGCACCACTGGTCTTGCTGTGAGAAAGGATGCGACTTCTGATGAAAACTGGAGAGCTGCTTTAAGAGCAATTGCTTTGTGATGTGTGTATTCATCTCATAGAGCTAAATCATTCTTTGGTTTGAGCAATTTGAAATCACTGTTTCTGTGAAAACTGAGAAAGAAAATTTGGGAATGCTCTTAAGAATATGCTGAAAAAGTAATACCCTCCGAAAAAAACCACAAGAAATCTTTCTGAGAAACTGCTCTAGGTCACATGAAGGCCACTCACACAGTTCAGTTTCTGTTTTCATTACTCAATATTGTAACACTGTATTAGGTTTGTGAGCTAACGGATACTCAGGAGCACTTTGAGGTTAACGGAGAACTGCTCTGTGACCTGTGCATTCTTCTCACAGTGTTATACTTTCAATCTCGTAGAGGATTGGGGAATCCCTTCTGGAGAAAAAGCTACCAGGGGACTCTTGCGAGTATCTGGACGGCTATTGTGAAAAAGGAAACATCCTCAGACAAACCTGAAAAGAAGTTATCAGTGAAACTGATTTGTGATAGATATGTCTATTCATCTCACACAGATAAAACTTTCTCTCTATTATGCAGTTTTGAAACTGTGTCATAGACGGATTCGCAAAGGGACATTTGGGAGAATATTCAGGCCTTTGGGGGAATAGGAAATATTTTCAGATAAAAACTGGAGAGAAGCTTTCTGAGAAACTGCTTTGTGATGTGTGTATTCCACTCAGGGAGTTATACCTCTTTTCTCATAAGGCAGTGTTTGAACACTGTTCTTGTAAAACTGAAAAAGTGATATTTTGCAGCGCATTGAAGAGTATGGTGAAAAGTGAAATATCCTGAAATAAAACGCAGAAAGAAGCGTTCCACGAAACCACCCTTGGATGTGTGCATTCCTTTCAGAGTTAAAGCTTACACTATGTTGACCAGTTTGGAAACTCTGTCTTTGAGGAATCTGTGAAGGCATATTCAGTGGTGCACAGAGGCTTGTGGTGAGAAAGAAAACTTCTTCCGATGAAAACTGGACAGAAGTTTTCTGAGCAACTGCTTTGTGATGTGTGTATTCATCTCGTGGAGTTAAATCATTCTTTGGATTGAGCACTTTGAAATCATTGTTTCTGTGGAACCTGAGAAAGGACATTTGGGAACACTTTTAAGAATATGCTGAAAAAGAAATACCCTCTGATAAAAAACAGAAGAAAATTTTCTGTGAAACAGCTCTAGGTCACGTGAAGTCCGCTCCAAAAGTTAAGCATCGGGTTTCATTGAGCAGTATTCTGACACTGTTTTAGGTGTGTCAGCTAAGCGATAGTAGTGAGCACTTTCAGGCTTATGGTGAAAACGAAAATATCTTCAGATAGATACTGGAGAGAAAATTTCCGAGGAGCTGCTTTGTGATGTGTGCATTCCACTTAGAGATTTTCTTTTCTTCTCATGGAGGAATGGTAATCTCACTAGCAGAAAAAGTTACGAGGGGACAATCGGGAGTATATGGATGGCTATGGTGAAAAAGAAAATATCCTCAGACAAAAAGAGGAAAGAACCTTTCTGTGAAACTGCTTTGTGATAGATATGTGTACTCATCTCACATAGATAAACTTTCTTTCGATGACTCACTTTTGAAACTTCATCACGGATGGATTTGCGAAGGGACATTCAGGAGCACAATCAGGTCTGTGGGAAAATAGGAGATATCTTCAGATAAAAACTAGAGAGAAGCTTTCTGAGAAACTGCTTTGTGATGTGTTCATTCCTCTCAGGGTGTTATACCTCTTTTCTCATGAGGCAGTGTTTGAAAACTGTTCCTGTAAAACTGAAAAACGATATTTTGCACCACATTGAAGACTATGGCAAAAAGTGAAATATCCTGAAATAAAACCCAGAATGAAGCATTCGAAGTAACTGGTCTCTGACATGGGCATTCCTTTCAGAGAGTTAAAGCTCACATTACGCTCCTCAGATTGGAAACTCTGTCTTTGAGGAATCTGTGAAGGGATATTAAGTGTCACCCAGAAGCTTGTTTTGAGAAAGGAAAGGTCTTCCGATGAAAACTGGGCAGAAGATTTCAGAGCAACTGTTTTGTTTCAAAGGACATTCGGGAATGCTTTTAGGAATATGCTGAAAAAGAAATACCCTCTGATAAAAACAAGAAGGAAACTTTCTGTGAAACTGCTCTAGGTCACGTGAAGTCCACTCGCACAGTTAAGCTTCTGTTTTCATTGAGCAGTATTCTAACACTGTTTTTGTTTAGTCTGTGAAGTGATAATCAGGAGCGCTTTGAGGCATTCCGTGAAAAAGGAAATATCTTCAGATAAAAACAGGAGAGAAGATTTCTGTGAATCTGCTTTGTGATGTGTGCATTCCACTCAAGGTTATAAACCTATTTTCTCTTAAGGCAGTGTTCGAACACTGTTCCTGTAAAACTGAAAAAGTGATACCTTGCAGCACATTGAAGACTATGACAAAAAGTGAAATATCCTGAAATAAAACTCAGAAAGAAGCATTCAGAGAAATTGCTCTCTGATGTGTGCATTCATTTCAGAGAGTTAAAGCCTACCCTATCTTTTCCAGTTTGGAAACTCGGTGTTTGAGGAATCTGTGAAGGGATATTAAGAGGCGCCCGGAGGCTTGTGGTGAGAAAGGAAACGTCTTCTGATGAAAACTGGAGAGAAGGTTTCGGAGCAACTGCTTTGTGATGTGTGTATTCATCTCAAAGAGTTAAATCACTCTTTGGATTGAGCCGATTGAAATCACTGTTTCTCTGGAACCTGAGAACGGACACTTGGGAATACTCTTAAGAATATGCTAAGAATGAAATACCCTCTGATGGAAAACAGAAGGAAACTTTTTGAGAAACTGCTCTAGGTCACGTGAAGGCCACTCACACACTTAAGCTTCTGTTTTCATTTAGCAGTATTCTACCCCTGTTTTGGGTTAGTCAGGTAAGGAACCCTCGGAAGCACTTTGAGGCTTATGGTAATTATGGAAATATCTTCAGATAGATACTGGAAAGAAGATTTCCAAGGAGCTGCTTTGTGACGTGTGCATTCCACTCACAGAGTTATACTCTTCTTGTCATAGAGGTTTGGGGAATCCCTTTTGGAGAAAAAGCTACCAGGGGACATTCCGGAGTATATGGACGGCTATGGTGAAAAAGGAAATATCCTCAGACAAAAACTGGAAAGAAGATTTCTGTGAAACCGCTTTGGTATAGATATGTCTATTCATATCACATAGATAAAGGTTTCTCTCTATACTGCAGTTTTTAAACTGTGTCATGGACGGATTTGTGAAGGGACATTTGGGACACCTTTCAGGCCTGTGGGGAAATAGGAGCTATCTTCAGATAAAAACAGGAGAGAAGCTTTCTGAGAGATTGCATTGTGATGTGTGCATTCCACTCAGGGAGTTATACCTCTTTTCCCAAAAGGCAGTGTTTGAATACTGTTCCTGTAAAACTGGAAAACTGATATTTTGCAGCACATTGAAGACTATGGTGAAAAGTGAAAAATCTTGAAATAAAACCCAGAAAGAAGCATTCCAAGAAACTGCTCTCTGACGCCTGCATTCATTTCAGAGAGTTAAAAATTGCACTACTTTGTCTGGTTTGGAAACTCTGTCTTTGAGGAATCTGGGAAAGGATATTAAGTGGCGCCCGGAGGCTTTTGATTAGAAAGGAAACGCCTTCCGATGAAAACTGGAGAGAAGCTTTCGAAGTAACTGCTTTGTGATGTGTGTATTCATCTCATAGAGTTAAATCATTCTTTGGATGAGCAGCTTGAAATCACTGTTTCTGTGGAACCTGAGAAAGGACATTTAGGAACGCTTTTAAGAATATGCTGAGAAAAAATACCCTCAGACAAAAACCAAAAGGAAACTTTCTGTGAAACTCCTCTAGGTCACGTGAAGGCCACTCACACAGTTAAGCTTCCATTTTCTATGAGCAGTATTCTAAAACTGTTTTAGGTTTGTCAGCTAAGGGATACTCGGGAGCGCTTTGAGGTCTATGGTGAAAACGGAAGTATCCTCAGATACATACTGGAGAGAAGATTTCCGAGCAACTGCCTTGTGATGTGTACATTCCATTCACAGTTATTCTTTTCTTCTCATAGAGGATTTCAGAATGCCGTTTGGAGAAAAAGCTACCAGGGGAATTTAGGGAGCATATGGACTGCTATGATGAAAAAGGAAATATCTTCAGACAAAAACTAGAAAGAAGCTTTCTCTGAAACTACTTTGTGATAGATATGTCAATTCATCTCATATAGAACAAACTTTCTTTCTAGTATGCAGTTTTGAAACTGCATCATGGATGGATTCCTGAAGGAACATTGGGGGGCACATTCAGGCCTGTTGTGAAATAGGAGATATCCTCAGATAAACCTGGAGAGAATCTTTCTGAAAAAATGCTTTGGGATGTGAGCATTCCTCTCAGGGAGTTATACTTCTTTTCTCATAAGGCAGTGTTTGAACACTGTTCCTGTAAAACTGAAAAAAGGATATTTTGCAGCTCATTGAAGACTGTGGTGAAAAGTGAAATATCGTGAAATAAAACACATTAAGAAGCGTTCCAAGAAGCTGCTCTCTGATGTGTGCATTCATTTCAGAAAGTTAAAGCTTGCAGTACGTTGTCATTTGGGAACCTCTGTCTTTGAGGAATCTGTGAAGAGCTATTAAGTGACACCCGGAGGCTTGTGGTGGGAAAGGAAATGTCTTCCGATGAAAACTGGAGAGAAGCTTTCAGAGCGACTGCCTTGTGATGTATGTATTCATCTCATAGAGTTAAATCATATCTTGGATTGAGCAGCTTGAAATCACTGTTTCTGTGGAACCTGAGAAAGGACATTTGGGAACACTCTTAAGAATATGCGGAAAAGGAAATACCTTCTGATAAAACCATAAGGAATTTTTCTGTGAAACTGTTCTTGGTCCCATGAAGTCCACTCGCACTGTTAACTTTCTGTTTTCATTGATCAGGATTCTAACACTGTTTTAGGTTAGTGAGCTAAGGGATACTCGGGAGCACTTTGAGGCTTATGATGAAAACGGAAATATCTTCAGATAGATACTGGAGAGAAGATTTCCGAGGAGCTCCTTTGGATTGTGTGAATTCCACTCACAGAGTTATACTTTTCCTCTCGGAGAGGATTGGGGAATTCCGTTAGGAGAAAAAGCTACCAGGGGACATTCGGGAGTATTTGGACAGCTATGTTGAAAAGGAAATATTCTCATAGAAAACGGGAAAGAAGCTCTCTGTAAAACTGCTTTGTGATAGATATGTCTATTCATCTCACATAGATAAAACTTTCTTTTTATTACTCAGTTTTGAAACTGTGTCATGTATGGATTTGCGAAGAACCATTCCAGAGCGTATTCAGGCCTGTGGGGAAATAGAAAATATCTTCAGATAAAAACTGGAGAGAAGCTTTCTGAGAAACTGCTTTGTGATGTGTGCATGCCACTCAGGGAGTTATATTTCTTTTCACAAAAGACAGTGTTTGAACACAGTTCCTGTAAAACTAGAAAAGTGATATTTTGCAGCTCATTGAAGACTGTGGTGAAAACTGAAATATCCTGTAATAAAACTGAGAGAGAAGCATTCCAAGAAACTGCTCTCTGTCGTGTGCATTCATTTCAGAGAGTTAAAACTTACACTATGTTGTCTAGTTTGGAAACTCTGTTTTTTTTTAGGTATCTGGGAAGGGATATTAAGTGGCGCCCATGGGCTTGTGATGAGAAAGGAAACGTCTTCTGATGAAAACTGGAGATAAGCTCTCGGAGCAACTACTTTTTGATGTGTGTATTCATCTCATAGAGTTAAATCATTCTTTGGTTTGAGCAGTTTGAAATCACTGTTTGTGTGGAACTTGTGAGAGGACATTTGGCAACGCTCCTAAGAATATGCTGAAAAAGAAATACACTCCGATTAAAACCAGAAGGAAATTTTCTGTGAAACTGCTCTACGTCACTTGAAGTCCACTCGCACAGTTAAGCTTCTGTTTTCATTCAGCAGTATTCTAACACTGTTTTAGGTTGGTTAGCCAAGGGATAGTTGAAAGTGCTTTGAGGCATGCAGTGAAAGAGGAAATATCTTCAGAGAAATACTGGAGAGGAGATTTCCGAGTAGCTGCTTTGTGACGTGTGCATACTACTCACAGAGTCATAGTTTTCTTCTCATAGAGGATTGGGGAATCCCGTTAGGAGTAAAAGCTACCAGGGGACATTGGGGAGTATAGGAAAGGCTATCGTGAAAAAGGAAATATCCTCAGACAAAAACTGGAAAGAAGATTTCTGTGAAACAGACTTGTGAGAGATATGTCTATTCATCTCTCATAGATAACAGTTTCTTTCTATTACGCAGTTTTGAAAGTGCATCATTGACAGATTCATGAAGGGACTTTCGGAACACATTCAGGAATGTGGGGGAATAGGAAATATCTCCAGATAAAAACTAGAGAGAATCCTTCTGAGAAACTGCTTTGTGATGTGTGCATTCCACTCAGGGAGTTATATCTCTTTTCTCAAAAGGCAGTGTTTGAATGCTTTTCCTGCAAAACTGGAAAAGTGATATTTTGCAGTGCATTAAAGACTATGGTGAAAAGTGAAATATCCTAAAATAAAACTCAGAAAGAAGCATTCCAAGAAATTACTGTCTGACATGTGCATTCTTTTTGGAGCGATAAAGCTTACAAAATGTTGCCCAGTTTGGAAACTCTGTCTTTGAGGAATCTGTGAAGGGATATTAAGTGGCACTCGGAGACTTGTGATGAGAAAGGAAACATCTTCTAATGAAAACTGGAGGGAAGATTTTGGAGCAACAGCTTTGTGATGTGTGTATTCATCTCATAGAATTAAATCATTCTTTGGATTGAGCAGTTTGAAATCACTGCTTTTGTGAAACCTGAGAAAGGACATTTGGGAACGCTCTTAAGAATATGCTTCAAAAGAAATACCCTCCGATAAAAATCAGAAGGTAACTTTCTGTGAAACTACTCTAGGTCACGTGAAGTCCACTTGCACAGTTAAGCTACTGTTTTCAAAGAGCAGTATTCTAATATTCTTTTAGGTGTGTCAGCTAAGGGATACTCGGGAGGGCTTTGAGGCTTATGGTGAAAATGAAAATTTCTTCAGATAGATACTGGAGAGAAGATTTCCAAGGAGCTGCTTTGTGATCTGTGAATTCCACTCACAGAGTTATACTTTTATTCTCATAGAGGATTGGGGAATTCCATTTGGAGAAAACGATACAAGGGGACACTCGGAGTATATGGACGGATATGGTGAAAAAGGAAATATCCTCAAATAAAAACTGGAAAACGGCTTTCTCGGAAACTGCTTTGTGATAAATATGTCCATTCAACTCACATACATAAAACTTTCTTTTTATTATTCAGTTTTGAAACTGAGTCATGGATGGAATCGCAAAGGGACTTTTGGGAGCACATACAGGCGTATGATGAAAAAAGAGACATCATCAGATAAAAACGGGAAAGAAGCTTTCTGAGAAACTGCTTTGTGATGTGTGCATTCCACTCAGGGCGTTATACTTCTTTTCTCATAAGGCAATGTTTGAACACTGTTCCTGTAAAACTGAAAAAGTGATATTTTGCAACGCATTGAAGACAATGTCAAAAAGGGAAATACTCTGAAATAAAACTCAGAAAGAAGCATTCCAAGAAACTGGTATCTGACGTGTGCATTCATTTCAGAGAGTTATAGCTAACACTACATTGCCCAGTTTGGAAACTGGCTTTGAGGACTCTGTGAAGGGATATTAAGCGGCGCATGGAGGTTTGTGGAGAGAAAGGAAACCCCTTCTGATGAAAACTGGAGAGAGGCTTTCTGAGCAACTGCTTTGTGATGTGTTTATTCCTCTCATAGAATTAAATCATTCTTTGGATTGAACAGCTTGAAATCACTGTTTCTGTGGAACCTGAGAGAGAACATTTGGAAACACTCTTAAGAATATGCTGAAAATGGAATATCCTCCAATAAAAACCAAAAGGAAACTTTCTATGAAACTGCTCTAGGTCACGTGAATTCCACTTGCACAGTTAAGCTTCTGTTTTCATTGAGCAGTATTCTAATACTGTATTAGGTTTCTCAGCTTAATGATACTCAGTAGCGCTTTGAGGCTTATGGTGAAAACAAAAACTTCAGATAGATACTGAAGAGAAGATTTAAGAGGAGCTGCTTTGTGACGTGTGCATTCCACTCACAAATTTATACCTTTCTTCTCTAGGTGGATTGAGGAATCCCGTTTGGAGAAAATGCTACCAGGGGACATTCAGGAGTATATGGACGGCTATGGTGAAAAAGGAAGTATCCTCAGAAAAATCTTGAAAGAAACTTTCTGTGAAACTTCTTTGTGACATATATCTCTATTCATCTCACATAGATAAAATCTTCTTTCTATTACCCAGATGTGAAACTGCGTCATGGACTGATTCGTGATGGGACATTCAGGAGCACCTTAAGGCCCATGGGGAAATTGGAAATATCGTCAGATAAAAACTGGAGGGAAGCATTCTGAGAAACTACTTTGTGATGTGTGCATTCCACTCAGGGAGTTATACCTCTTTTCTCATAAGGCAGTGTTTGAACACTGATCCTGTAAAACTGAAAAAGTGATATTTTGCAGCCCATTGAAGACTGTGATGAAAAGTGAAATATTCTGAAATAAAACCCATTAAGAAGCGTTCCAAGAAACTGCTCTTTGATGTGTGCATCCATTTCAGAGAGTTAAAGCTTACACTACATTGCCCATTTGGGAACCTCCATCTTTGAGGAATCTGTGTAGGGCTATTCAGTGACACCTGGAGGCTTGTGTTGAGAAAGGAAACGTCTTCCGGTGAAAACTGCAGAGTAGTTTTCAGAGCAACTGCTTTGTGATGTCTCTATTAATCTCATAGAGATAAATCATTCTTTGGATTGAGCAGTTTGAAATCACTGTTTTTATGGAACCTGAGAAAGGACATTTGGAAACGCTCTTAAGAATATGCTGAAAAACTAATACCCTCCAATAAAAACCAGAAGGAATCTTTCTGTGAAACTGCTCTAGGTCAGGTGAATTCCACTCGCACAGTTAAGCTTTTGTTTTCACTGAGCAGTATTTTTACACTGTTTTAGGTTTGTCAGCTAAAGGACACTCAGGAGTGCCTTGAGGTTTATGGAGAAAACAGAAATATGTTTAGATAGATACTGGATAGAAGATTTCCGAGGACCTGCTTTAGGATGTATGCATTCCACTCACAGAGTTATACTTTTCTTCTCAAAGAGGATTGGGGAATCCCATTTGAAGAAAAAGCAACCAAGGGACATTCGTGAGTATATGGATGGCTAAGGTGAAAAAGGAAATATCCTCAGACAAAAACTGGAAAGAAGGTTTCTGTGAAACTGATTTGTGATAGTTATGTCTATTTATTTCACATAGCTAAAACTTTATTGGTATCATGCAGTTTTGAAACTGCGTCATGGATGGATTCACGAAGGGACATTCAAGAGCACATTCAGTCCTGTGTGGAAACAGGAGAAAACTTCAGGTAAAAACTGGAAAGAAGCTTTCTGAGAAACTGCTTTATGATGAATGCATTCCAATCAGGGAGTTATACCACTTTTCTCATAAGGCAGTGTTTGAACACTGTTCCTGAAAAAGTGAAATTTTGCAGCGTGTTGAAGATTATGGCGAAAAGTGAAATATCCTGGAATAAAATCCAGAAAGAAGCGTTCCAAGAAACTTTTCTCTGTCGTGTGCATTCATTTGAGAGAGTTAAAGTTTACATTGCATTGTCCAGTTTGAAAATTTGGTCTTTGAGGAATCAGTGAAAGGCTATTAGGTGACACCCGGAGGCTTGTGGTGAGAAACGAAACGTCTTCTGATGAAAACTGGAGAGAAGCTTTCAGAGCAACTGCTTTGTGATGTGTGTGTTCATCTCATAGACTTAAATCATTCTTTCAATTGAGCAGTTTGAAATCACTGTTTCTGTGGAACTTGAGAACGGACATTGCGGAACGCTCTTAAGAATATGCTGAAAAAGAAATACCCTCTGATAAAAACCAGAAGGAAACTTTCTGTGAAACTGCTTTAGGTCACGTGAATTTCACTCACACCGTTAAGCTTCTGTTTTCATTGAGCAGTATTCTAACATTGTTTGAGGTTATTAAGCTAAGGGATAATTGGGGGACGCTTTGAGGATTATGGTGAAAATGAAAATGTCTTCAGATAGATATTGGAGAGAAGATTTCCGAGGACCTGCTTTGTGACATGTGAATTCCACTCACAAAGTTATACTTTTCTTTTCATAGAGGATAGAGGAATCCCGTTTAGAGTAAAAGCTACCAGGGGACATTTGGGAGTACATGGAAGGCTATGATGAAAAAGTAAATATCTTCAGACCAAAATTGGAAAGAAGCTTTTTGTGAAACTGCTTTCTGATAGGTATGTCTACTCATCTCACATAGATAAAACATTCATTCTATTACACAGTTTTTAAACTGCATCATGTACAGATTCGCGAAGGGAGATTCGTGAGCACCTTCAAGCCTGTGGAGAAATAGGAGATATCTTCAGATAAAAACTGAGGAGAAGATTTCTGAGAAAGTGATTTGTGATGTGTACATTCCACTCAGGGAGGTATACCTCTCTTCTCAAAAGGCAGTATTAGAACACTGTTCATGTAGAATTGGAAAAGTCAGTTTACAGTGCATTGAAGACTATGGTGAAGAGTGAAATATCCTGAAATAAAACACAGAAAGAAGCCTTCCATGAAACTTCTCTGACGTGTGCATTCATTTCAGAGAGTTAAAGCTTACAGTATGTTGTCCAGTTTGGAAGCTCTGTCTTTGAGGAATCTGTGAAGGGGTATGAAGTGGCGCCTGTGGGCTTGTGGTTAGAAAGGAAACGTCTTCCAATGAAAACTGGATAGAAGCTGTCAGAGCAACTGCTTTGTGATGTGTGTATTCATCTCATAGAGTTAAATCATTCTTTGTATTGAACAGTTTGAAATCAGTTTCTGTGGAACCTGAGAAAGGACATTGGGAACGCTCTTAAGAATATACTGAAAAAAAAATACCCTCTGATAAAAACCAGTAGAAAACTTTCTGTGAAACTGCTCTAGGTCATGTGAATTCCACTCACACAGTTAAGCTTCTGTTTTCATTGAGCAGTATTCTAACACTGTTTTAGGTTAGTCAGCTAAGGAATACTCGAGTGTGCTATGAGACTTACGGTGAAAATTGAAATATCTTCAGACAGATAATTGAGAGCATATTTCCAAGTAGCTGCTTTGTGACGTGTACATTCCACACAGAGTTATACTTTTCTTCTCTTTTTCTTTTTTCTTTTTTTTTTTTTTTGAGACGGAGTCTCACTCTGTAGCCCAGGCTGGAGTGCAGTTGCTGGATCTTAGCTCACTGCAAGCTCCGCCTCCCGGGTTCACGCCATTCTCCGGCCTCAGCCTCCCAGGTAGCTGGGACTACAGGCGCCTGCCACCTCGCCTGGCTAGTTTTTTGTATTTCTTAGTAGAGACAGGCTTTCACCGTGTTAGCCAGGATGGTCTCGATCTCCTGACCTCGTGATCCACCCGTCTCGGCCTCCCAAAGTGCTGGGATTACAGGCTTGAGCCACCGTGCCCAGCTATACTTTTCTTCTCATAGAGGATTGAGGGAGTCCCGTTTGGAGAAAAAACTACCAGGGGACATTTGGCAGTATATGGACAGCCAAGGTGAAAAAGAAAATATTCTCAGACAAAAACTTGAAAGAATCTTTATGTGAAACTGCTTTGTGATAGATATGTCTGTTCATCACACATAGATAATACTTTCTATTTCGCAGATTTGAAACTGAGTCTTGGACGGATACACGTAGGGACATTCGGGAGCACATTCAGAGATACGGTGAGAAAGGAGATATCTTCAGATAAAAACTGGAGAGAGGCTTTCTGAGAAACTGCTTTGTGATGTGTGCATTCCACTCAGGGAGTTATACCTCTTTTCTCATAAAGCAGTGTTTGAAAACTGTTCCTGTAAAACTGAAAAAGTGATATTTTGCAGCGCATTGAAGACTATGACGAAAAGTGAAATATCCTGAAATAAAACGCAGAAAGAAGTGTTCCAGGAAACTGGTCTCTGACGTGTGCATTCATTTCAGAGAGGTAAAGCTTACACTACATTGCCCAGTTTGTTAACTCTGTCTTTGAGGAATCTGTGAAGGGATATTAAGTGGCGCCCGGAGGCTTGTGGTGAGAAAGGAAACGTCTACTGATGAAAACTGGACAGAAGCTTTTTGAGCAACTGCTTTGTGATGTGTGCATTCACCTCATAGAATTAAATCATTCTTTGGATTGAACAGTTTGAAATCAATGTTTCTGTGGAACCTGAGAAAGGACATTTGGGAACGCTCTTAAGAATATGCTGAAAAACAAATACACTCCGATAAAACCCAGAAGGAAAGTTTCTGTGAAACTGCTCTAGGTCAGGTGAAGTCCAGTCACACAGTTTAGCTTCTGCTTTCATTGAGCAGTATTCTAACACTGTTTTGGATTAGTCAGCCAAGGGATACTCGGCTGTGCTTTAAGGTTTATGGTGAAAACGGAAATATGTTCAGATAGATACTGGAGAAAAGATTTCCGAGGAACTGCTTTGTGACCTGTGCATTCCACTCACAGTGTTATACTTTTTTTCTCATACAGGATTACGGAATGACATTTGGGGAAACAGATACCAGGGGACATTCGAGAGTATATGGATGGCTATGGAGACAAAGGAAATATCCTCAGACAAAACTGGAAAGAAGCTTTCTGTGAAACTACTTTGTGATAGATATGTCTATTCTTCTCACATAGAAAAACTTTCTTTTTACTATGCAGTTTTGAAACTCCGTCATGAATGGATTCACGAAGGAACATTAGGGGCACATTCGAGCCTGTTGTGAAATAGGAGACATCTTCAGTTAAACACTGGAGAGAAGCATTCTAAGAAATTGCATTGTGATGTGTGCATTTCTCTCAGGGAGTTATACCTCTTTTCTCATAAAGCAGAGTTTGGACACTGTTCCTGTAAAACTGAAGAAGTGATATTTTGCAGGACATTGAAGACTGTGGTGAAAAGTGAAATATCCTGAAATAAAACCCATTAAGAAGTGTTCTAGGACACTGCTCTTTGACGTGTGCATTCATTTCAGAAACTTAAAGTTTACACTACATTGCCCAGTTTGGAAACTCTGCCTTTGAGGGATCTGTGATGCTTTATTAAGTGGAGCCCGAAGTCTTGTGGTGGGAAAGGAAATGTCTTCCAATGAAAACTGGAGAGAAGTTTTCGAAGCAACTGCTTTGTGATGTATGTATTCATCTCGTAGACATAAATCATTTCTTGGATTGAGTAGTTTGAAATCGCTGTTTCTGTGGAACCTGAGAAAGGACATTTGAGAACACTCTTAAGAATATGCTGAAAAAGAAATAGACTCTGATAAAACCCAGAATGAAAGTTTCTGTGAAACTGCTCTAGGTCACGTGAAGTGCACTAGCACAGTTAAGCTTCTGTTTTCATTGAGCAGTATTCTAACACTGCTTTAGGATAGTCAGCTAAGGGATACTCAGGAGCGCTTTGAGGCTTACAGTGAACACGGAAATGACTTCAGATAGATACTGGGGAGAAGATTTCCTAGGAGCTGCTTTTTGATGTGTGCTTTCCACTCACAGAGTTATGCTTTTCTTCTCATAGAGGATTGAGAAATTCCATCTGGACAAAAAGCTACCAGGTAACATTTGGGAGTATATGGACAGCTATGGTGAAAAAGGTAATATCCCCAGACAAAAACTGGAAAGAAGCTTTCTATGAAACTGCTATGTTATAATATGTCTATACATCTCACAAAGATAAAACTTTCTTTCTATTTTGCAGTTTTGAAACTGCGTCATGGACGGATTCATGAAGGGACATTCTAGAGCACATTCAAGCCTGAGGGGGTAATAAGAGATATCTTCAGATAAAAACCTGAGAGAAGCTTTCTGAGAAACTGCTTTGTGACATGTGCATTTCACTATGGGAGTTATACCTCTTTTCTCATAAGGCAGTGTTTCAACACTGTTCCTTTAAAACTGAAAAGGTGATATTTTGCAGAGCATTGTAGAGTATGGCGAAAAGTGAAATATCCTGAAATAAAACCCGGAAAGAAACGTTCCAGGAAACTGCTCTCTGACTGGTGCATTCATTTCAGAGAGTTAAAGCTTACACTACGTTGTCCAGTTTGGAAACTCTGTCTTTGAGGAATCTGGGAAGGGGTATTAAATGGTGCCTGGAGGCATATGGTGAGAAGTAAACGTCTTCTGATGAAAAATGGAGAGAAGCTTTTGGAGCAACTTCTTTGCGATATGGGTATTCATCTCATAGAGTTAAATCATTCTTTGTATTGAGCAGTTTGAAATCACTGTTCCTGTGGAACCTGAGAAAGGACATTTGGGGATGCTCTTAAAGTGTGCTGAAAAAGAAATACCCTCCGATAACATCAGAAACAACCTTTCTGTGAAAGTGCTCTAGGTCAAGTGAAGGCCTCTCACACAGTTAAGCTTCTGTTTTCATTAAGCAGTATCCTAACACTGTTTTAGGTTAGTCAGCTAACAGTTACTTGGAAGCGCCTTGAGGCTTATGGTGAAAGCGGAAATATTTTCAGATAGATACTGGAGAGGAGATTTCTGAGGAGCTGCTTTGTGATGTGTACATTCCACTCACAGAGTTATATTTTTCTTCTCATAGAGGATTGAGGAATCCCGTTTGGAGAAAAAGCTACCAGGGGACATTCTGGAGTATATGGATGGCTATGGTGAAAAAGCAAATATTCTAAGACAAAAACTGGAAAGAAACTTTCTGTGGAACTGATTTGGGGTAGATATGTCTATTCATCTCACATAGATAAAACTTTCTTTCTATTATGCAGTTTTGAAACTGCATCATGGAAGGATTCACGAAGGGACATTTGGGCTCACATTACGGCCTGAAGGGAAATAGTAAATATCTCCAGATAAAAACGGGGGAGAAGCTTTCTGAAAAACTGCTTTGTGATGTGTACATTCCACTCAGGGAATTATACCTCTTTTCTCATAAGTCTGTGATTGAACAATGTTTCTGTGAAACTGAAAACGTGATATTTTGCTACGCTTTGAAGACTATGGTGAAAAGTGAAATATCAGGAAATAAAACCCAAAAAGAAGTGTTCCATGAAACTATTCTCTGACGTGTGCATTCATTTCAGAGAGTTATAGCTTACACAACCTTGCGGACTTTGGAAACTCTGTCTTGAGGTATCTTAAGGGATATTAAGTGGCGCCCTGAGGTTTCTGGCTAGAAAGGAAACGTCTTGCGATGAAAACTGGAGAGAAGCTTTTGGAGCAACTGCTTTGTGATGTGTGTATTCCTCTTATAGATTTAAATCATTCTTTGGATTGAGTAGTTTGAAATCACTGTTTCTGTGAAACCTAAGAAAGGACATTTGGGAACGCTCCTAAGAATATGTTGAAAAAGGAAAACCCTCCGATGAAAACCAGAAAGAGACTTTCTGAGAAACTGCTCTAGGTCACGTGAAGTCCACTCCCACATTTAAGTTTCTGTTTTCATTGAGCAGTATTCTAATGCTGTTTTAGGTTAGTCAGCTAAGGCATTCTTCCAAGCGCTTTGATGCTTCTGGTGAAAACGGAAATATCTTCAGATAAAAACTTGAGAAAAGATTTCTGAGGAGCGCTTTGGGACGTGTCCATTCCACTCACAGAATTATAGTTTTCTTCTCATAGAGGATTGGGGAATCCCATCTGGAGAAAAATCTACCAGGGGATATTCGGGAGTTTATGAACTGCTATGGTGTAAAAGGAAATATCCTCAGACAAAAAGTGGAAAGAAGATTTCTGTGAAACTTCTTTATGATAGATATGTCTATTCATCTCACATAGATAAAACTTTCCTTCTATTACACAGTTTTTAAACTACGTCATGGAAGGATTCGCAAAGGGACATTTGGGCGCACATTCAGGCCTGTGGGGAAATAGGAAATATCTCCAGATCAAAACTGAAGAGAAGCTTTCTGAGAAACTGCTTTGTGATGTGTGCATTCCACTCAGGGAGTTATACCTCTTTTCTCATAAGGCAGTGTCTGAACAATGTTCCTCTAAAATTGAAAAAGTGTAATTTTGCAGCGCATTGAAGACTATGGTGAAAAGTGAAATGTCCTGTAATAAAAACCTGAAAGAAGTGTTGCAGGAAACAGCTCTCTGATGGGTGCATTCATTTCAGAGAGTTAAACCTTACACTGTGATGCTCAGTTAGTAAACTCTGTCTTTGAGGAATCTGTGAACTGATATTAAGTGGTGACTGGAGACTTGTGGTGAGAAAGGAAACTTCTTCCGACGAAAACTAGACAGTAGCTTTCAGAGCAACCACTTTGTGATGTGTGTATTCATCTCATAGAGTTAAATCATCCATTGAATTGAGCAGTTTTAAATCACTGTTTCTGTGGAAACTAAGAAAGGCCATTTGGGAATGCTCTTAAGAATATGCTGAAAAAGGAAAACCCTCTGATAAAAACCAGAAGGAAACTTTCTGTGAAACTGCTCTAGGTCATATGAAGTCCCCTCACACAGTTAAGCATCTGGTTTCATTGAGCAGTATTCTAACACCGTTTTAAGTGAGTCAGCTAAGGGATACTAGGAAGCGCTTTGAATCTTAGGTGAAAGCGAAAATATCTTCAGATAGATACTGGAGAGAAGATTTCTGAGGAGCTGCTTTGTGACATGCTCATTCCAATCACAGAGTTTTGCTTTTCTTCTCATAGACGATTGGAGAATCCCGTTTGGAGAAAAAGAAACCAGGGGACAATCGGGAGTACATGGACGGCTATGGTGAAAAAAGAAATATCCTCAGACAAAAACTGTAAAGAAGCTTTCTGTGAAATTGCTTTATGATAGATACATCTATGCATCTCACATAGATAAAACTTTCTTTCTATTACGCAGCTTGAAATTACGTCATGGACGATTTTGCGAAGGGACATTTGGGAGCACATTCAGGCCTGTGGGGAAATGGGAGATATCTTCAGATAAAAACTGCAGAGAAGCATTCTGAGAAACTGCTTTGTGATGTGTGCACTCCACTGAGGGAATTATACCTCTTTTCTCGTAAGGCAGTGCTTGAACACTGTTCCTGCAAAACTGAGAAGCAATATTTAACAACACATTGAAGACTATGGCAAAAAGTGAAATATCCTGAAATAAAACCCAGAAAGAAGCGTTCCAAGAAACTGCTCTCTGAACTGTGCATTCATTTCAGAGAGTTAAACCTTACACTGCATTGCCCAATTTGGAAACTCTGCCTTTGAGGAATCTGTGAAGGGATATTAAGTGGCACCCGGAGGTTTGTGGTGAGAGAGAAAACGTCTTCCAATGAAAACTGGATAGAAGCTTTTGGAGCAACTGTTTGTGATCTCTTTATTCATCTCATAGAGTTAAATCATTCTTTGGATTGAGCACTTTGAAATCACTGTTTCTGTGGAACCTGAGAAAAGACATTTGGGAATGCTCTGAAGAATATACTGTAAAAGAAATACCCTCCGTTAAAAATCAGAAGGAAACTTTCTGTGAAACTGCTGTAGGTCACATGAAGGCCACTTGCACACTTAAGCTTCTGTTTTCATTGAGCAGTATCCTAACACTGTTTTAGATTAGTCACCTAAGGGATACTCAAGAGTGTTTTGAGGCTTATGGTGAAAACGGAAATATCATCAGATAGATACTGGATAGAAGATTTCCGGGGAGCTGCCTTGTGATGTGTGCATTCCTCTCACAGAGTTATACCTTTCTTCTCATAGAGGATTGGGGAATCCCTTTTGGAGAAAAACCTACCAGGGAACATTCGGGATTATATGGATGGCAATGGTTAGAAAGGAAATATCCTCAGGCAAAAACTATAAAGAAGGTTTCTGTGAAACTGCTTTGTGATAAATATGTCTATTCATCTCATATAGATAATACTTTCTTTTATTACAGAGTTTTGAAACTGCTTCATGATGGATTCGCAAAGGGACTTTCAGGAGCACATTCAGGCATGTGGAGAAATAGGAGATATCTTCAGACAAAAATTGGAGAGAAGCTTTTTGAGGAACTGATTTGTGATGTGTACATTCCGATTATTCAGTTTTACCACTTTTATCATAAGGTAGTGTTTTAACACTGTTCCTGTAAAACTGAAAAAGTGATACTTTGCAGTGCATTGAAGACTATGGAAAAATGTGAAATATCCTGAAATTATACCCAGAAAGACGGCTTCCAAAAAACTGATCTCTGACGTGTGCATTCATTTCAGAGAGATAAAGCTTACACTACGATTTCCAGTTTGGAAATTCTGTCTTTGATGAGTCTGTGAATGGATATTAAGAGGCGCCCGAAGGCTTGTGGTGAGAAAACAAACGTCTTCTGATGAAAGCTGGAGAGAAGCTTCGGGAGCAACTTCTTTGTGATGTGTGTATTCATCTCATAGAGTTAAATTATTCTTTGGTTTCAGCAGTTTGAAATAACTGTTTTTGTGGAACCTGTGAAAGGACATTTAGGAAAACGTTTAAGAATATGCTAAAGAAGAAATACCCTCTGATAAAAAACAGAAGGAATCTTTCTGTGAAACTGCTCTAGGTCTTTTGAAGTCCATATGCTCAGTTAAGGTTCTGCTTTCATTGAGCAGTATTCGAACATTGCTTTAGGTTTTTCAGCTAAGGGATACTCGGGAGTGATTTGAGGCTTATGGTGGGAATGGAAATATCATGACATATATACTGGAGAGAAGATTTCCGAGGAGATGTTTTGAGACGTGTGCATTACACTCACAGAGTTATACTTTTCCTCTCCTAGAGGATTGGAGAATCCCGCTTGGTGAAAATGCTACCAGGGGACATTCGATAGTATATGGACGGCTATGGTGAAAAAGGAAATATCCTCAGACAAAATCTGGAAAGAAGCTTTCTGTGAAACTGCTTTGTGATAGATATGTCTATTCTTCTCACATAGATAAAACTTTCTTTCTATGACTCAGTTTTGAAACAGTGTGATGGACGGATTCACGAACGGACATTCTGGGGCACTATCAGGCCTGTGGGGAATAGGAGATATCTTCAGATAAAAACTGGAGAGAAGACTTCTGAGAAACTGCTTGAGATGTGTGCATTCCTCTCAGGTTGTTATACCTCTTTTCTCATGAGGCAGTGTTTGAAAACTGTTCCTGTAAAACTGAAAAAGAGATATTTTGCAGCACATTGAAGACTATGGCAAAAAGTGAAATGTCGTGAAATAAAACCCAGAATGAAGCATTCGAAGTAACTGGTCTCTGACATGGGCATTCCTTTCAGAGAGTTAAAGCTTACAATACGTTCCTCAGATTGCAAACTCTGTCTTTGAGGAATCTGTGAAGGGATATTAAGTGGCGCCCCGAGGCTTGTGATTAGAAAGGAAACGTCTTCCAATGAAAATTGGAGAGAAGCTTCCGGAGCAACTGTTTTGTCTGAAAGTCCATTTGGTAACGCTTTAGGAATATGCTGAAAATGAAATACCCTGTGATAAAAACCAGAAGGAAATTTTCGGTGAAACTGCTCTAGGTCATGTGAAGTCCCCTCTTCACAGTTAAGCTTCTGTTTTCATTGAGCAGTATTCTAACACTGTTTTGGTTTAGTCTGTGAAGTGATAATTGGGATCACTTTGAGGCATACGGTGAAAAAGGAAATATCTTCAGATAAAAACTGGAGAGATGATTTCTGAGGAGCTGGTTTGTGGCTTGTGCATTCCACTCACGGAGTTATACTTTCCTTCTCATAGAGTATTGGGGAATCCCGTTTGGAGAAAAAGCAACCAGGGGACATTTGGGAGTATATGGATGGCTGTATAGAAAAAGGAAATATCCTCAGACAAAAACTGGAAAGAAGCTTTCTGTGAAACTACTTTGTGGTAGATATGTCTATTCATCTCACATAGATATAACTTTATATTACGCAGTTTCCTAACTGTGTAATGGATGGATTCATAAAGGGACATTCAGGAGCTCATTCAGGAATGTGGGGAAAAAGGAAATTTCTTCAGATAAAAACTGGAGAGAAGTTTTCTGACAAACTGCTTTGTGATGTGTGCATTCCACTCAAGGAGTTTTACCTCTTTTCACATAAGGCAATGTGTGAACACTGGTCCTGTAAAACTGAAAAAGTTATATTTTGCTCTGCATTGAAAACTATGGCAAAAAGTGAAATATCCTGAAATAAAACCCAGAAAGAAGCGTTCCAAGAAACTGCCCTCTGACATGTGCATTCATTTCAGAGAGTTAAATATTACACTACATTGCCCAGTTTGGAAACTCTGTTTTTGTGGAATCTGTGCAGGAATTTTAAGTGGCGCCGGGAGGCTTGTGGTAAGAAAGGAAATGTCTTCTGATGAAAACTGGAGAGAAGCTTTTGGAGCCACTGCCTTGTGATGTGTGTATTCATCTCATAGAGTTAAATCATTCTTTTCATAGAGCAGTTTCAAATCACTGTTTCTGTGGAACCTGAGAAAGGACATTTGGGAACACTCTTAAGAACATGCTGAAAAAGAAATACCCTCCGAAAAAAACCAGAAGGAATCTTTCTGTGAACTGTTCTAGGTCATGTGAATTACACTCGCACAGTTAAGCTTCTGTTTTCATTGTGCAGTATTCTAACACTGTTTTAGGTTTGTCAGTTAAGGGATACTCGAGAATGTTTTGAGGCTTATGGTGAAGACGTAAATATCTTCAGATAGATACTGTAGAGCAGATTTCTGAGCAGCTGCTTTGTGACTTGTGCATTCCACTCACAGAATTATACTTTTTTTCTCATAGAGATTGGGGAAACTCATTTGGAAGAAAATACCAGGGGACATTCTGGATTGTATGGACAGCTATGGTGAAAAAGGAATTATGCTCAGACAAAACTTGGAAAGAAGCTTTCTGTGAAACTGCTTTGTGATTATTATGTCTATTCATCTCACATAGAGAAAATTTTCTTTTTATAACACAGTGTTGAAACTGCATCAAGGACGGATTCATGAAGGGACATTCGGGAGCACATTCATGCCTGTTGTTAAATAGGAGATATCTTCAGATTAAAAGTGGAGAGATGCTTTCTGAGAAACAGCTTGTGATGTGTGCATTCCACTCAGGGAGTTATACCTCTTTTCTCATAAGGCAGTGTTTGAACACTGTTCCTGTAAAACTGAAAAAGTGGTATTTTGCAGTGCATTGAAGCCTATGGCGAAAGGTGAAATATACTGAAAAAAAAAAAAAAAAAAACAGAAAGAAACCTTCCAAGAAACTGCTCTCTGACGTGTGCATTCATTTCAGAGAGTTAAAGCTTACAGAACGTTGCCCAGTTTGGAAACTCTGTCCTTGAGGAATCTGTGATGGGATATTAAGTGACACCTGGATGCTTTTGGTGAGAAAGGAAACGTCCTCCGATGAAAAGTGGAGAGAAGTTTTCAGAGCAACTGCTTTCTGATGTGTGTATTCATCTCATAGTTTTCAATCATTCTTTGGATTGAGCAGACTGAAATCTCTGTTTCTGTGGAACCTGAGAAAGGACATTTGGGAACACTTCTAAGAATATGCTGTAAAGGAAATGCTCTTCGATAAAAACCAGAAGGAAACTTTCTATGAGACTGCTGTAACTCACATCAACTGCACTCGCACAGTCAAGTTTCTGTTTCCATTGAGCAATATTTTAACACTGTTTTAGGTGAGACAGCTAAGGGATAATTGGGAGCACTTTGCGGCTTACATTAAAAACGGAAATAACTTCAGATAGATACTGAAGAGAAGATTTCAGATGAGCTTCTTTGTGACATGTGCATTCCACTCACAGAGTTTTACTTCTCTTCTCATAGAGGATTGGGGAATCCCGTTTGGAGAAAAAGCTGGCAGGGGACATTTGGGAGTAAAAGATGGCTATGGGGAAAAAGGAAATACCCTCAGACAAAAAAATATAAAGAAGCTTTCTGTGAAACTGCTTTGTGATAGATATGTCTATTCATCTCACATAGAGAAAACATTCTTTTATGCAGTTTTGAAACTGCGTCCTGGATGGATTTGTGAAGGGACATTCTGGAGCACATACAGGCCAGTTGGGAAATAGGAGATACCTTCAGATAAAAACTGTAGAGAAGCTTTCTGAGAAACTGCTTTGTGATGTGTGCATTCCACTCAGGGAGTTATACTTTTTTCTCATAAGGCAATGTTTGAACACTGTTCCTGTAAAACTGAAAAAGCAATACTTTGCAGCGCATTGAAGACTATGGCGAAAAGTGAAATATTCTGAAATAAAACCCAGAAAGTAGCGTTCCAAGAAACTTCTCTCTGACGTGTGTACACATTTCAGAGAGTTAAAGCTTACACTACGTTGCCCAGTTGGTAAACTCTGTCTTTGAGGAATCTGTGAAAGTATATTAAGTGGCGCCCAGAGGCTTGTGGTGAAGAAGGAATCGTCTTCCGAAGAAAACTGTAGAGAAGTTTTCAGTGGGTATTCACCTCATAAAGTTAAAGCATTCTTTGTACGGAGCAGTTTCAAATCACTGTTTCAGTGGAAACTGAGAAAGGACATTAGGGAACACTCTTACAGATATGCTGAAACAGAAATAACCTCCGATAAAAAGTAGAAGAAAACCTTCTCTGAAACTGCTCGATGTCACGTGAAATTCACTCGCACAGTTAAGCTTCTGTTTTCATTGAGCTACATTCTAACACTGTTTTAGGTCAGGCAGCTAAGGGATACTCGGGAGCACTTTGAAGCTTACAGTGAAAGCGGAAAAATCTTCAGATAGATACTGGAGAGAAGATTTCCAAGGAGCTGCTTTGTGATGTGTGCATTCCACTCACAGAGTTATACTTTTCTTCTCATAGAGGAATGGGGAATCCCAATTGGAGAAAAAGCTACCACGTGACATTCGGGAGTATATGGACGGCTATGGTGAAAAAGGAAATATCCTCAGACAAAAACTGGAAAGAAGCTTTCTCTTAAACTGCTTTGTGATAGATATGTCCATTCATCTCACATAGATAAAACTTTCTTTCTATTGCGCAGTTTTGAAACTGCATCATGGACGGATTCGTGAAGGGATATTCGGGAGCACCAACAGGCCTGTGGGGAAATAGGAAATATCTTCAGATAAAACCTGGAGCGAAACTTTCTGAGAAAATGCTTTGTGATGTGCACATTTCACTCAGGAAGTTATACCTCTTTTCTCAAAAGGCAGTGTTTGAACACTGTTCCTGTAAAACAGAAAAAGTGATATTTTGCAGCGCATCGTAGACTATGGCAAAAATTGAAATATCCTGAAAAACAACCTATAAAGAAGCATTCCAATAAACTGTTCTGTGAGGTGTGCATTCATTTCAGAGAGTTAAAGCTTACACTAAATTGCCCAGTTTGTAAACTGCCTTGTGGACTCTGTGAAGGGATATTAAATGGTGCCCGTAGAATTGTTTTGAGGAAGGAAATGTCTTCCCAGAAGACTGGGCAGAAGTTTTCGGAGGAAATGTTTTGTGATGTGTGTATTCATCTCATACAGTTAAATCATTCTTTGGATTGAGCAGTTTGAAATCACTGTTTCTGTGAAACCTGAGAAAGGACATTTGGGAACACTCTTAAGAATATGATGAAAAAGAAATACACTTGAAAAGAAACCAGAAAGAAACTTTCTGTGAAACTCCTCTGGGTCACGTGATTTCCACTGGCACAGTTAAGCTTCTGTTTTCATTGAGCAGTATTCTAACACTGTTTTAGTTTAGTCAGCTAAGGAATACTTGGGAGGGCTTTGAGGTTTATAGTGAATGCCAAAATATCCTCAGATAGATACTGGAGAGATTTCTGAGGAGCTGCTTTGTGACGTGTGCATTCCATTCACAGAGTTATACTTTTCTTCTCATAGAGGATTGGGGAATCCCGTTTGGAGAAAAAGCAACTAGGGGACATTTGCGAGTATATGGATGGCTAAGGTGAAAAAGGTAATATCCTCAGACAAAAACTGGAAAGAAGCTTTCTGTGAAACTGATTTGTCATAGATATGTCTATTCATCTCACATAGATAAAATGTTCCTTCTATTACGCAGTTTTGAAACTGCATCATGGATGGATTTGTGAAGTGCTTTGGGGAGCACATTCAGCCTGTGGGGAAATAGAAGATATCTTCAGATAAAAACTGGAGAGAAGCTTTCTAAGAAACTGCATTGTGATGTGAACATTCCTCTCTGGGACTTATAGTTCTTTTCTCCTAAGGCAGTGTTTGAACACTGTTTCTCTAAAACTGAAAAAGTGACATTTTGCAGCAAATTGAAGACTATGGTGTGAAGTGAAATATCCTGAAATAAAAACCAGAAAGAAGCGTTTCAAGAAACTGCTCTCTGATGTGTGCATTCATTTCAGAGAGTAAAACCTTACAGTGCGTTGTTCAGTTTGGAAACTCTGTCTTTGAGAAATCTGTGAAGAGATATTAAGTGGTGCATGAAGGCTTGTGTTGAGAAAGGAAACATCTTCCGATGAAAACTGGAGACAAGCTTTTGGAAAAACTGCTTTGTGATGCGTGTATTCATCTCATAGAGTTAAATCACTCTTTGGATTGAGCAGTTTGAAATCATGTTTTCTGTGGAACCTGAGAAAGGACATTTTAAATGCTTTTAAGAATATGCTGAAAAAGAAATACCTCTGATGTAAACCAGAAGGAATCATTCTGTGAAACGGCTCTAGGTCACGTTAAGTCCACTTGCACAGCTAAGCTTCTGTTTTCATTGAGCTGTATTCTAACTTTGTTTTAGGTTGATCAGCCAAGAGATACTTGGGAGCACTTTGAGGCTTATGGTGAAAACGAAAATATCCTCAGAGAGATACTAGAGACAAGATTTCCGAGGAGCTGCTTTGTGACGTGTGCATTCCACTAAGGGATTCATACCTTTCATCTCTTAGAGGATTGTGAAATCCCATTTGGAGAAAACGCTACCAGGGGACATTTCATAGTATATGGACGGCTATTATGACAAAGGAAGTATCCTCAGACAAAAACTGGAAAGAAACTTTCTGTGAACTGCTTTGTGATAGATGTGTCTATTCATCTAACATAGATAAAACTTTCTTTCTATTATGCAGTTCAGAAACCATGTAATAGACGGATTCGCAAGGGACATTTGGGAGCACATTCAGGCATACGGAGAAAAAGCAGATATCTTTAGATAAAAAATGTAGGGAAGCTTTCTGAGAAACTTCTTTGTGATGTGTGCATTCCACTCAGTGAGTTATACCGCTTTTCTCATAAGATAGTGTTTGAAAACTGTTCCTTTAAAACTGAAAAAATGATATTTTGCAGCACAACAAAGACTATGGCGAAAAGGGAAATATTCTGAAATAAAACCCAGAAAGAAACGTTCCACGAAACTACTCTCTGACGTGTGCATTCATTTCAGAGAGTTAAAGCTTATACTGCATTGCCCAGTTTGGAAACTCTGTCTTTGAGGAATCTCTGAAGGGATATTAAGTGGTACAAGGAGGCTTGTGGTGTGGATGGAAACGTCTTACAATGAAAACTGCAGAGAAGCTTTCGGATCAACTGCTTTGTGATGTCTCTATTCATCTTGTAGAGATAAATCATTCTTTGGATTGAGCAGTTTGAAATCACTGTTTCTGTGGAACCTGAGAAAGGACATTTGGGAACGCTCTTAAGAATATGCTGAAAAAGTATTACCCTCCGATAAAAACCAAAAGAAACTTTCTATGAAACTTCTCTAGACAGGTGAATTCCACTCACATAGTTAAGTTTCTGTGTTCATTGATCAGTATTCTTACACTGTTTTAGCTTTGTCAGCTTAAGGGTACTCAGGAGCACTTTGATGCTTACGGTGAAAACAGAAATATCGTCAGATAGATACTGGAGAGAAGATTACTGAGGAGTTGCTTTGGGACGTGTGCATTACCCTCACAGAGTTATACTTTTCTTCTCATAGGGGATTGGGGAATCCCATTTGGAGAAAAAGCTACCAGGAGACATTCGTGAGTATATGGATGGCTAAGGTGAAAAAGGAAATATCCTCAGACAGCACATGGAAAGAAGCTTTCTGTGAAACTGAATTGTGATAGATATGTCTATTCATTTCCCATAGATAAAACTTTATTTGTATTATGCGGTTTTGAAATGGCGTCTTCACGGAGTCACGAAAGGACATTCAAGAGCACATTCAGCCCTGTGGGGAAATAGAAGATATCCTCAGATAAAAACTGAAGACAAGCTGTCTCAAAAACTGCTTTGTGATGAGTCCATTCCAATCAGGGAGTTATACTACTTTTCTCATAAGTCAGTGTTTGAACACTGTTATGTAAAATTGAAAAAGCGAAATTTTGCAGCACATTGAAGACTATGGTGACAAGTGAAATATCCTGAAATAAAACCCAGAAGAAACATTCCAAAAAACTGCTCTCTGACGTGTGCATTCATTTCAGAGATTTAAAGCTTACACTACGTTGCTCAGTTTGGAAACTCTGTCTTTGATGAATCTGTGAAAGGATATTAAGGTTCGCCCGGAGGCTTGTGGTGAGAAAGGAAACGTCTTCCATTGACAACTGGACAGAAGCTTTGGAGCAACTGCTTTGTGATATGTGTATTCATCTCATAGAGTTAAATCTTTCTTTGGATTGAGCACTTTGAAATCACTGTTTCTGTGGAATCTGAGAAAGGACATTTGGGAACACTCTTAAGAATATGCTGAAAAAGAACTACACTCCGAGAAAACCACAAGGAACTTTTCTGTGAAACTGCTTTTGGTCACGTGAAGTCCTCTTGCACAGTTAAACTTCTGTTTTCATTGAGCAGTATCCTAACACTGTTTTAGGTTAGTCAGCCAAGGGATACTCGGTTGCATTTTGAGGCTTATGGTGAAAATGGAAATATCAGATAGATACTGGATAGAAGAATTCGGAGGAGCTGCTTTGTGACATGTGCATGTTACTCACAGAGTTACACTTTTCTACTCATAGAGGATTGAGTAATTACTATCCCGGCCCGCGGGATCGTCACTGCTGGCCCTGGAAGAGGGGGTGGGAATTTGGGGAACAAGAGATACGAGAAATGGAGACAANGGCCCTGGAAGAGGGGGTGGGAATTTGGGGAACAAGAGATACGAGAAATGGAGACAAGACAGTGCTCTGATCAAGTCTCTCCTTTAATGGCGGTAATGCAGTGCCTTATATACACTTGGAGGGGAAGGGGTTGGGCCAGAGGCGGAGATGATCTCATCGCGGACGGTGTGACCAGGTAGGTATTGGTTTCTCTGGTCGAACGTCATGTGGCACCTGCGCTGTCAGGTAGCAATTTTTGCGGGCGCGGGAAAAATGGGTGAAGAAGAAGCAGGAAGAGCGCCATCTTTTATGAGGTATTAATACAGGGGAAAAGGCAAAGATACGGAGGAGGTGTAAGGTGGAAATGAATAAAGCTCAGGCGTTTTTAATCGTCAATTATTATTCGCTATGGCCGGGGCGTGCAGCTCCGGACAAATTACGTCTGGAGAAGAAGCAACCAGGGGGCCTTCAGGAGTATGTGGATGGCTATGGTGAAAAAGGAAATATCCTCAGACAAAAACTGGAAAGAAGCTTTCTGTGAAACTGCTTTTGGATACACTTGTCTAATCATCTCACATAATAAAACTTTCTTTCTATTACACAGTTTTGAAACTGCGTCATGGACGGATTCACGAAGGTACATTCCGGAGCACATTCAGGTCTGTGGGGAAATAGGAAATACGTTCAGATAAAAACTGCAGAGAAGCATTCTGAGAAACTGCTTTGTGATGTGTGCATTCCAGTCTGGGAGTTATACCTCTTTTCTCATGAGACAGTGTTTCAACACTTTTGCTGTAAAACTGAAAAGGTGATATTTTACAGAGCATTGAAGACTATGGCAAAAAGTGAAATATCCTGAAATAAAACCCAGAAAGAAACGTTCCAAGAAACTGCTCCCTGATGTGTGCATTCATTTCAGAGAGTTAAAGCTTACACTACGTTGTCCAGTTTGGAAACTGTCTTTGAGGAAACTGTGAAGAAATGTTAAGAGTTGCCTTGAGGCTTGTGGTGAGAAAGTAAACGTCTTCTGATGAAAACTGGAGAGAAGCTTTGAAAGTAAATGTTTGGTTATGTGTCTATTCATCTCATAGATTTAAATCAATCTTTGGATCAAGTTGTTTAAAATCACTGTTTCTGTGGAACCTGAGAAAGGACATTTGGGAATTCTCTTAAGAGTATTTTGAAAAAGAAATACCCTCTGATAAAAAGCAGAGGAAAACTTTCTGTGAAACTCCTCTAGGTCACATGAAGTCCCCTCGCACAGTTAAGGTTCTGTATTCAATGAGCAGTATTCTAACACTGTTTTAGGTTAGTCAGCTATGGGATACACGGGAGCGCTATGAGGCTTACGGTGAAAGCAGAAATATCTTCAGATAGATACTGGAGAGAGGATTTCTGAGGAACTGCTTTGTGGCATGTGCATTCTACTCACAGAGTTATACTTTTCTTCTCATAAAGGATTAGGAAAACCCGTTTGGAGAAAAAGCAATCAGGAGACATTCAGGAGTATATGGACGGCTATGTTGAAAAGGAAATATTCTCAGAGAAAAACGGGAAAGAAGCTTTCTGTGACACCGCTTTGTGATAGATATATCTATTCTTCTCAAACAGATAAAGCTTTCTTTTTATTACGCAGTTTTGAAACTGCATCATGGAAGGATTCGCGAAGGGACATTTGAGAGCATATTCATGCCTGTGGGGAAATAGAAAACATCTTCAGATAAAAACTGGAGAGAAGCTTTCTGGAAAACTGCTTTGTGATGTGTGCATTCCTCTCAGGGACTTATACCTGTTTTCTCATGAGGCAGTGCTTGAAAACTGTTCCTGTAAAACTGAAAATGTGATATTTTGCAGCACTTTGAGGACTATGGTGAAAAGTGCAATATCCTGAAATAAAACGCAGAATGAAGCATTCCAAGTAACTGGTCTCTGACGTGTGCATTCCTTTCAGAGAGTTAAAGCTCACAATAAGTTCCTCAGATTGGAAACTCTCTCTTTGAGGAATCTGTGAAGGGATATTAAGTGGCTCCCAGAGTCTTGTTTAGAGAAAGGAAAGGTCTTCCAATGAAAACTGGAGAGAAACTTACGGAGCAACTGTTTTGTTTGAAAGGACATTTGGGAACGTTTTAGAAATACGCTGAAAAAGAAGTATCCTCTGATAAAAATCAGAAGGAAACTTTCAGTGAAACTGCTCTAGGTCACGTTAAGTCCACTCGCACAGTTAAGCTTCTGTTTTCATTGAGCAGTATTCTAACACTGTTTTTGTTTAGTCTGCAAAGTGATAATCAGGATCGCTTTGAGGCACACAGTGAAAAAGGAAATATCTTCAGATAAAAACTGGAGAAAAGAATTCTGAAGAGCTGCGCTGTGACGTGTGCATTCCACTCTCAGAGTTATACTTTTGTTCTCATAGAGTATTGGGGAATCCCGTTTGGAGAAAAAGCAACCCGGCGACATTCGGGAGTATATGGATGGCTGTATTGAAAAAGGAAGTATCCTCAGACAAAAACTGGAAAGAAGTTTTCTGTGAAACTGCTTTGTGATAGATATGTCTATTCATCTCACATAGATATAACTTTCTTTATATTACACAGTTTTGTAATCGTATCCTTTTTTTTTTTAATCACTTTTTCGGGTTTACAGGAACAGTGTTCAAACACTGCCTTATGAGAAAAGTGGTATAACTCCCTGAGTGGAATGCACACATCACAAAGCAGTTTCTCAGAAAGCTTCTCTCCAGTTTTTATCTGGAGATATTTCCTATTTCCCCACTTTGCTGAATGTGCTCTGAAAGTCCCTTCGTGAATCCATCCATGATGCACTTTCAAAACTACGTAATAGAAAGAAAATTTTTTCTATGTGAAATGAATAGACATATCTTCCACAAAGCAGTTTCACAGAAAGCTTCTTTCCATTTTTTGTCTGAGGATATTTCCTTTTTCACCATACTGTCCGTATACTCCTGAATGTCCCCTGCTAGCTTTTTCTCCAAACGGGATTCCCCAATCCTCTATGAGAAGAAAAGTGTAACTCTGTGAGTGGAATGCACACATCACAAAGCACCTCCTTGAAATCTCCACTCCAGTATCTATCTGAAGATATTTCTGCTTTCACCATAAGCCTCAAAGTCCTCCCAAGTGTACCTGAGCTGAATAACCTAAAATAGTGTTAGAATACTGCTCAGTAAAAACAGAAATCTTTTCTCCAGTATCTATCTGAACATATTTCAGTTTTCACCGTAAGCCTCAATGTGCTAAAGAGTATCCCTTAGCTGACTAACCCAAAACAGTGTTAGAATACTGCTCAGTTAAAGCAGAAACTAAACTGTGCAACTGGACTTCATGTCACCTAGAGCAGTTTCACAGAAACTTTCCTTCTGGGTTTTATCGGAGTCTATTTCTTTTTCAACTCTGTGAGTAGAATACACACGTCAACAGCAGGTCCTTGGAAATCTTCTCTCCAGTATTTCTCTGAAGATATTTCCTCTTTCACCACATGCCTCAAAGCACTTTCAGCTATCCCTTGGCTGACCAACCTAAAACAGTGTTCAAATACTGCTGAATGAAAACAGAAGCTTAACTGTGCGAGTGTACTTCAAGTGACGTAGAGCAGTTTCACAGAAAGTTTCCTTCTGGTATTTATCGGAGTGTATTTCTTTTTCAGCATATTCTTAAGAGCATTCCTAAATGTCGTCTCACAGGTTCCACAGAAACAGTGATTTCAAACTGCTCAAACCAAAGAATGATTTAACTCTATGAGATGAATGCACACACCAAAAAGTAGTTGCTCCGAGAGGTTCTCTACAGTTTTCATCAGAAGACGTTTCCTTTCTCATCACAAGCCCATGGGTGCCACTTAATATCCCTTCCCAGATACCTAAAAAAAAACAGAGTTTCCAAACTGGACAATGTAGTGTAAGTTTTAACTTTCTGAAATGAATGCACACGTCAGAGAGCAGTTACTTGGAAAACTTCTTTCTGAGTTTTATTACAGGATATTTCACTTTTCTCCACAGTCTTCAATGAGCTGCAAAATATCACTTTTTCAGTTTTACAGGAACAGTGTTCAAACACTGCCTTTTGAGAAAAGAAATATAACTCCCTGAGTGGCATGCGCACATAACAAAGTAGTTTCTCAAAAAGCTTCTCTCCAGTTTTTATCTGAAGATATTTTCTATTTCCCTCAGGCCTGAATATGCTCTCGAATTTCCCTTCATAAATCCGTCCATGACGCAGTTTCAAAACTGCATAATAAAAAGAAAATTTTATCTATGTGAGATAATTAGACATATCTATCACAAAGCAGTTTTACAGAAAGCTTCTTTCCCGTTTTTCTCTGAAAATATTTCCTTTTCAACATAGCCATCCATATGCTCATGAAAGTCCCCTGGTAGCTTTTTCTTCTAACAGAATTCCCCAATCTTCTATGAGAAAAAAAGTATACTCTGTGAGAGGAATGCAAACATCACAAAGGAGCTCCTCAGAAATCTTCTCCCCAGTATCTATCTGAAGATGTTTCCATTTTCATCATAAGCCTCAAAGCACTCCCTAGTATCCCTTAGCTCACTAATCTAAAACAGTGTTAGAATATTGCTCAATGAAAACAGAAACTTAACAGTGCGAGTGGACTTCACGTGACCTAGAGCAGTTTCTCTGAAAGATTCCTTCTGTTTTTTATCAGAAGGTATTTCCTTTTCCACATATTCTTAAGAGCTTTCCCAAATGTCCTTTCTCAGGTTCCACAGAAGCAGTGATTTCAAGCTGCTCAATCCAAAGAACGATTTAACTCTATGAGATGAATACATACATCACAAAGCAGTCACTCCGAAAGCTTCTATCCAGTTTTCATTGGAAGACGTTTCCTTTCCCACCACAAGCCTCCAGGTGTCACTTAATAGCCCTTCACAGATTCCTCAAAGACAGAGTTCCCAACTGGCAACGTATTGCAAGCTTTAACTTTCTGAAATGAATGCACACGTCAGAGAGCAGCTTCTTGGAACGCTTCTTAATGTGTTTTATTTCACAATATTTCACTTTTCGCCACAGTCTTCAATGAGCTGCAAAATATCACTTTTTCAGTTTTACAGGAACAGTGTTTAAACACTGCTTTAGGAGAAAAGAAGTATAACTCCCTGAGAGGAATGCTTGCATTACAAAGCAGTTTCTCAGAAAGACTTTCTACAGTTTTTACCTGAAGATATCTCCTATTTCCCAACAGGCCTGAATGTGCTCCCGAATGTTCCTTCAGAAATCCATCCATGATGCAGTTTCAAAACTGCATAATAGAAAGAATTTTTTTTTATGTGAGATGAATTGACATATTTATCACAAAGTGGTTTCACAGAAAGCTTCTTTCCAGTTTTTGTCTGAGGATATTTCCTTTTTCACCATAGCCGTTCCTGAATGTCCCCTGGTAGCTTTTTCTCCAAAGGGAATTCCGAAATCCTCTATGAGAAGAAAAGTATAACTCTGTGAGTGGAATGTACACATCACAAGGCAGCTGCTCGGAAATCTTCTCTCCAGTATGTATCTGAAGATACTTCCGTTTTCACCATAAACCTCAAAGCGCTCCCGAGTATCCCTTAGCTGACTAACCTAAAACAGTTTTAGAATACTGCTCAATGAAGATGGAAGCTTAACTGTGCGAGTGGCCTTCACGTGACCCAGATTAGTTTCACAGAAAGTTTCCTTCCGGTTTTTAACGGAGGGTATTTCTTTCTCAGCATATTCTTAAGAGCGTTCCCAAATGTCCTTTCTCAGTTTCCATGGAAAGAGTGATTTCAAATGGCTCAATCCAAGGAATTATTGAATTTTATGAGATGAATACACACATCACAGAGCAGTTGTTCTGAAGTATTCTCTCCAGTTTTCATCAGAAGACCTTTCCTTTCTCACCAAAAGCCTCCGTGCACCACTTAATACCCCGTTATAGATTCCTCAAAGACAGAGTTTCCAAAGTGGGCAATGTAGTGTAAGCTTTAACTATCTGAAATGAAAGCTCACATCAGAAAGCCATTTCTTGGAATGCTTCTTTCTGGATTTTATTTCAGAATATTTCACTTTTCGTCACAGTCTTCAATGCGCTGCAAAATGTCACTTTTTCAGTTTTACAGGAACTGCATTGAAACACTGCCTTATGTGAAAAGAGGTAAAACTCCTTGAATGGAATGCACACATCACAAAGCACTTTCACAGAGGCATTCTCTCCAGTTTTTATCTGAATATACTTCCTTTTTCCCCACATTTCTGAATGTGCTCCTGAATGTCCCCTTGTGAAACCATCCATGCCGTAGTTTCAAAACTGCGTAATAGAAAGTTTTATCTATGTGAGTTGAATAGACATATCTATCACAAAGCAGTTTCACAGAGAGCTTCTTTCCAGTTTTTGTCTGATGATATTTCCTTTTTCAATATAGCCATCCATAAACTCTGGAATGTCCCCTGGTGTCTTTTTCTCCAAACGGGTTTCCCCAATCATCTATGAGAAAAAAAGTATAACTCTGTGAGAGGAATGCATACGTCACAAAGCAGCTCCTCGGAAATCTTCTCTTCAGGTTTTATCTGAGGATATTTCCTTCTTCACCGTAAGCCTCATAGCGCTCCCTAGTATTCATTAGCTGACTAACCTAAAATAGTGTTAAAATACTGCTCAGTGAAAACAGAAGCTTAACTGTGCGAGTGAACTTCACGTGACCTAGGGCAGTTTCATAGAAAGTTTCCTTCTAGTTTTTAATCGGAGAGAATTTCTTTTTCAGCATAACCGTAAGAGCATTCTCTAATGTCCTTTGTCAATTTCCACAGTAACAGTTATTTCAAACTGCTCAATCCAAAGAATGATTTAACTCTATGAGATGAATACACACATCACAAAGCAGTTGCTCCAAAAGCTTCTCTCCAGTATTTATCGGAAGGTATCTCATTTTTCACCATATGCCTGAATGTGCTTATGAATGCCCCTGCGTGAATCCGCCCATGGTGCAGGTTCAAAACTGTGTAATACAAAGTTTTATCTATATGAGTTGAATAGACATATCTATTCCAAATCAGTTTCACAGAAAGCTTCTTTTCAATTTTTGCCTGAGGATATCTCCGTTTTCAACATTGTCGTCCATATACTCCTGAATGTCCCCTGGTCGTTTTTTCTCCTAACGGGATTCCCCAATCCTCTATGAGAAGAAAAGTATAACTCTGTGAGAGGAATGCACACGTCACAAAGCACTTCCTCAGAAATCTTCTCTTCAGTTTTTATCTGAAGATATTTCCTTTTTCACCATAAGCCTCAAAGCGCTCCAGAATATCTGTTAGCTGACTAAACTAAAACTGTGTTAGAATACTACACAATGAAAACAGAAGCTTAACTGCGTGAGTGAAATTCACGTGATCTAGAGCAGTTTCACAGAAAGTTCCTTCTTGTTTTTATTGGAGGGTATATATTTTACAGCATATTCCTAAGAGCGTTCCCAAATGTCCTTTCTTAGTTTCCATAGAAATAGTGATATCAAACTGCTCAGTCCAAGGAATGATTTAACTCCACGAGATGAATACACATCACAAAACAGTTGCTCTGAAAGCTTCTGTCCAGTTGTAATTGGAAGACATTTCCCTTCTCACCACAAGCCTCTGGGCACCATTTAATATGTCTTCACAGATTCCTCAAAGACAGAGTCTCCAAACTGTTCAACATAGTGTAAGCTTTAACTCTCTGAAATAAATGCACACATCCAAGGACAGTTTCTTGGAATGTTTCTTTCTGGGTTTTATTTCTGGATATTACACTTTTTGGCATAGTCTTCAATGCACTGCAAAATATCACTTTTTCAGTTCTATAGGAACAGTGTTCAAACACTGCCTTATGAGAAAAGAGGTAAAACTCCCAGAGTGGAATGCACACATCACAAGCAGTTTCTCAGAAAGCTTCTCTCTAGTTTTTATCTGAAGATATCTCCTATTACCCCACAGGCTGGAATATTCTCCCGAATGACCCATTCGTGATCCATCTATGATGCAGTTTCAAAACTGCATATTAGAAAGAAATTTTTATCTATGTGAGATGAATAGATGTACCTATCAAAAAGCAGTTTCACAGAAAGTTTCCTTCCAGTTTTTGTCTGAGGATATTTCCTTTTCCCCCATAGCCATCTTATACTCCCAAATGTCCCCTGGTAGCTTTTCTTCCACATGGGATTCCCCAATCCTCTATGAGAAGAAAAGTATAACTCTCTGAGTGGAAAGCACACATCACAAAGCAGCTCCTCGGAAATCTTCTCTCCAGTATTTATCTGAAGATATTTACGCTTTCACCGTGAGCCTCAAAGCACTCCCGAGTATTGCTTAGCAGATTAACCTAAAACAGTATTAAAATACTTCTGAATGAAAACAGAAGTTTAAGTGTGCCAGTGGACTTCTTGTGACCTGGGACAGTTTCACAGAAAGTTTCCTTCTGGTTTTTATCGGAGGGTATTTCTTTTTCAGCATATTCTTTTTTTTTTTTTTTGAGACGGAGTCTCGCTCTGTCTCCCAGGCTGGAGTGCAGTGGCCGGGTCTCAGCTCACTGCAAGCTCCGCCTCCCGGGTTCCCGCCATTCTCCTGCCTCAGCCTCCCGAGTAGCTGGGACCACAGGCGCCGCCACCTCGCCCAGCTAATTTTTTGTGTTTTTAGTAGAGACGGGATTTCGCCCTGTTAGCCAGGATGGTCTCGATCTCCTGACCTTGTGATCCGCCCGTCTCGGCCTCCCAAAGTGCTGGGATTACAGGCTTGAGCCACCGCGCCCGGCCTCAGCATATTCTTAATAGCGTTCCCAAATGTCCTTTCTCAGGTTCCACAGAAACAGTGATTTCAAACTGCACAATCCAAAGAATGATTTAACTCTGTGAGATGAAAACACACATCACAAAGCAGTTGCTCTGAAAGCTTCTCTCCAGCTTTCATTGGAAAACATATCCTTTCTCACTACAAGCCTCCATGCGCCACTTAATATCCCTTCACACATTCCTCAAAGACAGAGTTTCCAAGCTGGAAATGCGGTGTAAGCTTTGACTCTGTGAAATGAATACACAGGTCAGAGAGCAGTTTCTTGGAATGCTTCAGTCCGGGTTTTATTTCAGAATACTACACTTTTCATCATAGTCTTCAATGTGCTGCAAAATATCACTTTTTCAGTTTTACAGAACCAGTGTTCAAACACTGCCTTATGAGAAAAGAGGTGTAAATACCTGAATGGAATGTGCACATCACAAAGGAGTTTCTCAGAAAACTTCTCTCCAGTTTTTGTTTGGAGATATCTCCTATTTCCCCAGAGGCCTGAATGTGTTTCAGAAATTCCCCTTGTGATCCATCCATGACGCAGTTACAAAAATGTGTAATAGAAGAAAGTTTTATCTGTGTGAGATGAATAGACATATCTATCCCAAATCAGTTTCACAGAAAGCTTCTTTCCTGTTTTTCTCTGAGGATACTTCCTTTGTCACCGTAGCCGTCCATATGTTCGTGAATGTCCCCTGGTAGCTTTTTCTCCAAATGGGATTCCCCAACCCTCTATGAGAAGAAAAATATAACTCTGTGAGTGGAATGCACAGGATGCAAAGCAGCACATTGGAAATCTTCTCTCCAGTATCTATCTGAAGATATTTCCATTTTCATTGTAAGACTCAAAGCGCTCCTGAGTGTCCCTTAGCTGACAAACCTAAAACAGTGTTAGAATACTGCTGAATGAAAGCAGAAGCTGAACTGTGCGAGTGGAATTCAGGTGACCTAGAACAGTTTCACAGAAAGTTTTCTTCTGTTTTTTATCAGAGGGTATTCTTTTTCAGGATATTCTTAGGAGTGTTCCCAAATGTCCTTTCTCAGGTTCCACTTAAACTGTGATTTCAAACTGTTCAATCTAAAGAATGATTTAAATCTGAGATGAACACACACATCGCAAAGCAGTTGCTCCGAACTCTTCTCTCCAATTTTCATCGGAAGACGTTTCCTTTTTCACCACAAGCCTCTGTTCACCACTTAATATCCCTTCCCAGATTACTCAAAGACGGAGTTTCCAAACTGAGCAACTTAGTGTAAGCTTTAACTCTCTAAAATGAATGCACTGCTCAGAGAGCAGGTTCTTGGAACGCTTCTTTCAGCATTTTATTTCCGGATATTTCACATTTCCTCATAGTCTTCAATGTGCTGAAATATATCACTTTTTTCAGTTTCAAAGAAACATTGTTCAAACACTGCCTTATGAGAAAAAGGTATAAATTTCTGAGTGAAATGTACACATCACAAAGAAGTTACTCAGAAAGTTTCTCTCACGTTTTTATCTGGAGACATTTCCTATTTCCTCAAAGGATGGAATGTGCACCCGAATGTCCCTGTGCAAATCCGTCCATGAGGCAATTTCAAAACTGCATAATAGAAAGAAAGTTTTATCTATGTGAACATTAATAGACATATCTAACCCAAAATGTTTCACAGAAAGCTTCTTTCCAGTTTTTGTCTGAAGATACTTCCTTTTTCACCATAGCCGTACATATACTACTGAATGTCCCTTGGTAGCATTTTCTCCAAAGGGGATTCCCCAATCCACTAAGAGAAGAAAGGTATAAATTTGTGAGTGGAATGCACACGTCACAAAGCAGCTCCTCGGAAATCCTCTTTTCAGTATCTATCTGAAGTATTTCTGTTTTCACTGTAAGCCTCAAAGAGCTCCCGAGTATCCCTTAGCTGAATAATCTAATACAGTGTTAGAATACTGCTCAATGAAAACAGAAGCTTAACTGTGAGAGTGGAATTCACGTGACCTAGAGCAGTTTCAGAATGTTTCCTTCTGGTTTTTATAGGAGGGTGTTCCTTTTCCAGCATATTCTTAAGTGCATTCCCAAATGTCCTCGCTCAGGTTTCACAGAAACAGTGATTTCAAGCTCCTCAATCCAAAGAATGTTTTAATTCTATGAGAGGAATACACACATCACAAAGCAGTTGCCCCAAAAGCTTCTCTCCAGTTTTCATCAGAGGACGTTTCCTTTCTCACCACAAACCTCCATGTGCTGCTTAATATCCCTTCACAGATTCCTCAAAGACAGAATTTCCAAACTGGGCAACATAGCTTAAGCTTTAACTCTCTGAAATGAATGCACACGTCAGAGAGCAGTTTCTTGGAATGCTTCTTTCTGAGATTTATTTCAGGGTATTTCACTTTTCACCATAGTCTTCATTGCGTTTCTAAATATCACTTTTTCAGTTTTACAGAAATAGTGTTCAAACACTGCCTTATGAGAAAAGTGGTAGAACTCCCTTATTGGAATGCACACATCACAAAGCAGTTTCTCGGAAAGCTTCTCTCAGGTTCTTATCTGAAGATATCTCCTATTTCCCCACAGGCCTGAATGTGCTCCCCAATGCCCTTTGCGAATCCAACCATGACACAGTTTCAAAACTGCGTAATAGAAAGAAAGTTTTATCTATGTGAGAAGAATAGACATATCTTCCACAAAGCAGTTTCACAGAAAGCTTCTTTCCAGTTTTTGTCTGAGGATACTCCCTTTTTCAATACAGCCATCCATATACTCGTGAATGTTCCCTAGTTGCTTTTTCTCCAAACGGGATTCCCCAGTCCTCTATGAGAAGAAAAATATAATGCTGTGAGTGGAATGCACACATCACAAAGCAGCTCCTTGGAAATCTCCTTTCCAGTATCTATCTGCAGATATTTCGGCTTTCACTACAAACTTCAATGCCAACAAAAGTATCCCTTAGCTGACTAACCTAAAACAGTGTTAGAATACTGCTCAATTAAAACAGAAGGTTAGCTTTGCGAGTGGAATTCACGTGACCCAGAGGAGTTTCACAGATGGTATCCTCCTGGTTTTTATTGGAGCATATATCTTTTTCAGCATATTCTTAAGAGTGTTCCCAAATGTCCTTTCTCAGGTTGAACAGAAACAGTGATTTGAAAATGCTCAATCCAGAGAATGATTTAACTCTATGTGATGAATACACACATCACAAAACAGTTGCTCCAAAAGCTTCTGTCCAGTTTCCATTGGAAGATCTTTCCTTTCTCAAAACAAGCCTCCGGGCACCACATAATATCCCTTCAGCGATTCCTCATGACAGAGTTTACAAACTGGGCAATGTAGTGTAAGCTTTAGCTCTCTGAAATGAATGCACACGTCAGAGCACAGTTTCGTGGAATACTTCTTTCTAGGTTGTATTTCAGGATATTTCAATTTTTGCCACAGTCTACAATGCACCACAAAATATCACTTTCTCAGTTTTACAGGAACAGTGTTCAAACACTGCCTTTTGAGAAAAGAGGTATAACTTTCTGAGTGAAATGCGCACATCACAAAGCAGTTTCTCAGAAAGATTCTGTCCAGTTTTTATCTGAAGTTATTTCCTATTTCCCCACAGGCCTGAAGGTGCTCCCGAATGTCCCTTCGCGAATCCGTCCATGATGCAGTTTCAAAACTGCATAATAGAAAGAATGTTTTATCTATGTGAGATGAATGGACATATCTATCAGAAAGCTGTTTAACAGAAAGCTTCCTTCCAGTTTTTATCTGAGGATATTTCCTTTTTCACCGTAGCAATCCATATACTCCTGAATGTTCCCTGGTAACTTTTTCTCCAAACGGGATTCCCCATTCCTCTACTGAGAAGAAAAGTATAACTCTGTGAGTGGAATACACACGTCACAGAGGACTTCCTTGGAAATTTTCTCTCCAGTAACTATCTGAAGATATTTCCGCTTTCTCCGTAAGCCTCAAAGTGCTCCTGAGTATCCCTTAGCTGACTGACCTAAAACAGTGTTAGAATGCTGCTCAATGAAAACAGAAGCTTAACTGTGCGAGTGGATTTCACATGACCTAGAGCAGTTTCAGAGAAAGTTTCCTTCTGGTTATTATCTAAGGGTATTTCTTTTTCAGTATATCTGTAAGAGCGTTCCCTAATGTCCTTTCTCAGTTTCCACAGAAACAGTGATTTCAAACTGCTCAATACAAAGAATGATGTAACTCTATGAGATGCATACACACATCACAAAGCAGTTGCTCCGAAAACTTCTCTACAGTTTTCTTTGGAAGACGTTTCCTTTCTCACCACAAACCTCCGGGTGCCACTTAATATCCTTTCGGAGATTCCTCAAAGACAGAGTTTCCCAACTGGGCAATGTAGTGTAAGCTTTAACTTTCTGAAATGCATACACACGTCTGAGATCAGTTTCTTGGAACGCTTCTTTCTGGGTTTTAATACAGGATATTTCACTTTTTGTCGTAGGCTTCAATTGATAGATGTGTCTATGCATCTCACATAGATAAAACTTTCTTTCTATTACACAGTTTTGAAACTCTTTCATGGAAGAATTCACGAAGGGTCATTTGGGAGCACATTCACGTCTGTGGTTAAATAAGACATATCATCAGATAAAAACTGGAGAGACACTTTCTGAGAAACTGCTTTGTGATGTGTGCATTCCACTCAGTGAGTTATACCTCTTTTCTCCTATGACAGCGTTTGAACACTGTTCCTGTAAATCTGTAAAAGTGATATTTTGCAGCTCATTGAAGACTGTGGCCAAAAGTGAAATATCCTGAAATAATACCCAGAAAGAAGCATTCCAAGAAAATGATCTCTGACATGTGCATTCATTACAGAGAGTTAAAGCTTACATTGCGTTGCCTAGTTTGGAAACTCTGTTTTTGAGGAATCTGTGAAGGGCTATTAAGTGACACCCAGAGGCTTTTGGTGAGAAAGGAAACATCTGAAGAATATCGGAGAGAAGCTTTTGGAGCAACTGCTTTGTGATGTGTGTATTCATCTCTTAGAATTAAATCATTCTTTCGATTGAGCAGTTTGAAATTACTGTTTCTGTGGAACCTAAGAAAGTACGTTTGGGAGCACTCTTAAGAATATGCTGAAAAAGAAATACCCTCGGATAAAACCAGAAGGATACTTTCTGTGATACTGCTCTAGGTCACGTGAATTTCACTCACACAGTTAGGCTTCTGTTTTCATTGAGCAGTATTGTAACACTGTTTTAGGTTAGACAGCTGAGGGATACTCGGGAATGCATTGAAGCTTATGGTGCAAACGGAAATATCTTCAGATAGATACTGGAGAGAAGATTTCGAGGAATCTGCTTTGTGACGTGTGCATTCTACTCACAGAGTTACACTTTTCTTCTCATAGAGGGTTGGGGAATCCTGTTTGGAGAAAAAGCTACAAGGGGACATGGAGGGGTATGATGATAAAGGAAATATTCTCAGAAAAAAACTGGGAAGAAGCTTTCTGTGAAACTACTTTGTGATAGATATGTCAATTAGTATCACATAGATAAAACTTTCTTTCTGTTATGTTGTTTTGAAACTGAGTCATGGGCAGATTTGTGAAGGGACATTGCAGAGCACATTCAGGCCTGTGGGGAAATAGGAAATATCTACAGGAAAAAAACTGGAAAGACTTTTTCTGAGAAACTGCTTTGTGATGTGTACATTCCACTCAGGGAGTTAGACAACTTTTCTCAGAAGGCAGTATGTGAACATTGTTCCTGTAAAACTGAAGAATGATATTTTGCAGCGCATTGAAGACTATGGTGAAAAGTGAAATATCCTGAAATAAAACTCGGAAAGAAGCATTCCAGGAAACTGCTCTCTGATGTGTGGATTCATTTCAGAGAGTTAAAGCTTACAATACGTTTCCCAGATTGGAAACTCGTCTTTGAGGAATCTGTGAAGGGCTATTAAGTGACACCCAGAGGCTTGTGGTGAGAAAGGAAAAGTCTTCCAATGATAATTGGAGAGAAGCTTTCAGAGTAACTGTTTGTGATGTGTGTATTCATCTCTAAGAGTTAAATCATTCTTTGGTTAGAGCAGTTTGAAATCACTGTTTCTGTGGAACCTGAGAAAGGACATTTGGGAACACTCTTAAGAATATGCCGGCCGGGCGCGGTGGCTCAACCCTGTAATCCCAGCACTTTGGGAGGCCGAGGCGGGTGGATCACGAGGTCAGGAGATCGAGACCATCCTGGCTAACATGGTGAAACCCCGTCTCTACTAAAAATACAAAAAACTAGCCGGGCGTGGTGGCGGGCGCCTGTAGTCCCAGCTACTCGGAGGCTGAGGCAGGAGAATGGCGTAAACCCGGGAGGCGGAGCTTGCAGTGAGCCGAGATCATGCCACTGCACTCCAGCCTGGGTGACAGAGCGAGACTCCGTCTCAAAAAAAAAAAAAAAAAAAAGAATATGCCAAAAAAGAAATACTCTCCGATGGAAATCAGAAAGAAACTTTCTGTGAAACTGTTGTAGGTCACGTGAATTCCACTCGTACAATTAAGGTTCTGTTTTCACTGAGCAGTAGTCTAACACTGTTTTAGTTTAGTCAGGTAAGGGATACTCAACAGCACTTTGAGGCTTATGGTGAAAACGGAAATATCATCAGATAAGTAATGGAGAGAAGATTTTCAAGGAGATGCTTTGTGATGTGTGCATTTCACTCACAGTGTTATATCTTTCTTCACATACAGTATCCGGGAATCCCATCTGGAGAAAAAGCTAGCAGGGGATATTTGAGATTATATGGACGGCTATGGTGAAAAAGGAAATAACCTCAGACAAAAACTGGAAAGAAGCTTTCTGCGAAACTGCTTTGTGATGGATATGTCTATTCATCTCTCCTAGATAAAACTTTCTTTCTATTACGCAGTTTTGAAACTGCTTCATGATGGATTCGCAAAGGGACATTCGGGAGCACATTCAGGCCTGTGGGGAAATATGAGATATCTTCAGATAAAAACTGGAGAGAGGCTTTTGGAGAAACTGCTTTCTGATGTGTGCATTCCACTCAGGAAGTTATACCACTTTTATCATAAGGCATGGTTTGAACACTGTTCATGTAAAATTGAAAATGTAATAATTTGCAGCACATTTAAGACTATGGCAAAAAGTGAAATATTCTGACATTAAACCCAGAAAGAAGCCTTCCATGAAACTGATCTCTGACGTGTGCATTCATTTCAAAGAGTTAAAGCTTACACTACGTTGCCCAGTTTAAAAACTCTGTCTTTGAGGACTCTGCAAAGGGCAATTATGTGACACCTGGAGGCTTGTGGTGAGAAAGGAAACGTCTTCCGAAGAAAACTGGAGAGAAGATTTTGGAGCCACTGCTTTGTGATGTGTGTATTCATCTCATCGAGTTAAATCGTTCTTTGGATTGAGCAGTTTGAAATCACTGTTTCTGTGGAACCTGAGAAAGGACATTTGGGATCGCTCTTAAGAATATGCTGAAAAGAAAATAGCCTCCGATAAAAACCAGATGGAATCTTTCTGTGAAACTGATCTAGGTCACGTGAAGTCCACTGGCACAGTTAAGCTTCTGTTTTCATTGAGCAGTATTCTAACAGTGTTTTAGATTAGTCAGGTAAGGGAAAATCGGGAGGGTGTTGAGGCTTATGATGAAAATGGAAATATCTTCAGATAGATACTGGAGAGAAGATTTCCGTGGAGCTGCTTTGTGACGTGTGCATTCCACTCATAGTGTTATGCTTTTCTTCTAATAGAGGAGTGCGGAATCCCATTTGGAGAAAAAGCTACCAGGGGACATTCAGGAGTATAAGATGGCCATGGGGAAAAAGGAAATATCCTGAGACAAAAACTATAAAGAAGCTTTCTGTGAAACTGCTTTGTGATTGGAATGTCTATTCTTCTCACATACATAAAACATTCTATTACACAGTTTTGAAACTGCGTCATGGATAGATTCACGAGAGGACATTCAGGAGCACATACAGGTGTGTGGTGAAAAAGGAAATATCTCCAGATAAAAACTAGAGAGAAGCATTCTGAGAAACTGCTTTGTGATGTGTGTATTCCACTCAGGGAGTTATATCTGTTTTCTCATAAGGCAGTGTTTGAACACTGTTCCTGTAAAACTGAAAAAGTGATATTTTGTAGCGCATTGAAGACTATGGAGAAAGTGAAATATCCTGAAAAAAAAAAAAAACAGAAAGAAGCCTTCCAAGAAACTGCTCTCTGGCGTGTGCATTCATTTCAGAGAGTTAAAGCTTACAGAACATTACCCAGTTTGGAAACTCTGTCTTAGAGGAATCTGTAAAAGGGGTATTAAATGACACCCAGAGGCTTGTGGTGAGAAAGGGAACGTCTTCTGATGAAAAGTGGAGAGAAGCTTTCAGAGCAACTGCTTTGTGATGTGTGTATTCATCTCATAGTTTTAAATCATTCTTTGGATTGAGCAGTTTGAAATCTCTATTTCTGTGGAACCTGAGAAAGGACATTTGGGAACACTCTTAAGAATATGCTGAGGGGGGCGGAGCAAGATGGCCGAATAGAAACAGCTCCAGTCTCCAACTCCCAGCGCGAGCGACACAGAAGACCGGTGATTTCGGCATTTTCAACTGAGGTACTGGGTTCATCTCACTGGGGAGTGCCGGACGATCGGTGCTGGTCAGCTGCTGCAGCCCGATCAGCGAGAGCTGAAGCAGGGCGAGGCATTGCCTCACCTGGGAAGCACAAGGGGGAAGGGAATCCCTTTTCCTAGCCAGGGGAACTGAGACACACAACACCTGGAAAATCGGGTAACTCCCACCCCAATACTGCGCCTTAAGCAAACAGGCACACCAGAAGATCATATCCCACACCTGGCCGGGAGGGTCCCACGCCCACGGAGCCTCCCTCATTGCTAGCACAGCAGTCTGTGATCTACGGCAAGGCAGCAGTGAGGCTGGGGGAGGGGCGCCCGCCATTGCTGAGGCTTAAGTAGGTAAACAAAGCTGCTGGGAAGCTCCAACTGGGTGGAGCTCACAGCAGCTCAAGGAAACCTCCCTGTCTCTGTAGACTCCACCTCTGGGGACAGGGCACAGTAAACAATAACAAAAGCAGCAGAAACCTCTGCAGATGCAAATGACTCTGTCTGACAGCTTTGAAGAGAGCAGTGGATCTCCCAACACGGAGGTTGAGATCTGAGAAGGGACAGACTCCCTGCTCAAGTGGGTCCCTGACCCCTGAGTAGCCTAACTGGGAGACATTCCCCACTAGGGGCAGTCTGACACCCCACACCTCACAGGGTGGAGTACACCCCTGAGAGGAAGCTTCCAAAGCAAGAATCAGACAGGTACACTCACTGTTCAGAAATATTCTATCTTCTGCAGCCTCTGCTGCTGATACCCAGGTAAACAGGGTATGGAGTGGACCTCAAGCAATCTCCAACAGACCTACAGCTGAGGGTCCTGACTGTTAGAAGGAAAACTATCAAACAGGAAGGACACCTACACCAAAACCCCATCAGTACGTCACCATCATCAAAGACCAGAGGCAGATAAAACCACAAAGATGGGGAAAAAGCAGGGCAGAAAAGCTGTAAATTCAAAAAGCAAGAGTTCATCTCCCCCGGCAAAGGAGCGCAGCTCATCGCCAGCAACGGATCAAAGCTGGAC